>NC_039361.1:28583115-28883115 GCF_003573695.1 Papaver somniferum | reverse complement strand
CAGCAGCAGCAGGCAGCAGCAGTTAGCAGCAACAGGCAGCAACAGCAGCTCAGCAGCAGTCTTGGCCTGGCACAAGAAGGAGCACCACAGCAGCACAAGCACAGCAGCTCAGCAGGAGAGCAGGAGTACAGCAAGCACAGGAGCAGCAGCTCCACAGCAACAGCAGCACCACAAGTTCAGCACCACAAGTCACCTGCTGGCTCAAATAAAAGATGATCAGTCTCTTTGAAGCAAATGGGTGGAGCAAAGAAACAATGATGGATAACAGCAATGATATACAAACCAAGATGCAATATGCAAGATGTTGATGCAAGTTATACTAAGATGTAATATGCTGATGCAATATGCTGATGCAATACAAAACAGTTAAGTTACACTAAGATGTTGAAAAACTAAGTTACAGGGCAGTAACAACTTCAACCACACAGCAGCCAAGTCCCCGGCAATGGCGCCAAAAACTTGGTGGCTCTCTAAAAGAGTCACAAAATAATACCGCAAGTGCACGGCGTCGATGTAGCTAATGTGCAAGTGCGAGTCGATCCACAGGGACAAGGTGTGTGTAGTCGAAGCTTAAGGTTTCACTAAAACTGAGTTGTAACAAAGAGTCTTGGTTGTGTTAAAACACACTTGAAATGATGGCAGTGACTGAACTGAAAAAAAAAACAGTAGAATGTAAAGCAAGTAAACAGGAACATGCTAGGGCTTTTGAATCCACTTCTTGATCCTAAACTAAGGCAGATCCTAATCAAATAATGTTCTTGCTTCATCTCAGGGAAGATTATGGATGATTTACTTAACTAATCTTACTAACTTACCCCTAGCATCAACTGTCTTCTCACAGTACATCTGATCACAGGCTTGTTTGCTCAACCAGTTATCTAGCAATCCGCATTGGTGGAAGGTTAATCCCCTGAGTTCTCTAGTTCACCCCTAGCATTGAGTGTCTTCTTACAGCACACTCAATCACAGGTGCATTTGATCACTAAGTTTACTAACTTCCCTACTTCAATTAAGCACATCCCTTCAAATGGACTGAATCCTTAGCTACTCTCACTCTTACACCCCTAGAATCAGCTGTCTTCTTACAGCACAGCTGATCACAGGTGCATTCACTCAATTAGCTAATTATCATTCCTACTTAGTTTCAGCACTACAAGAACAGTGACATGAACATGGACTATCCTAGCTTACAATTCAAGAGTATCATCTAACCCCTAGCAAATGGAGTTAGAACATAATGAAATTAAATGACAATGGAATTGAAATTGTTTAAAACATTGAACTGAACTTGAAACAACATTAATAGTTGAGGTCCTGGCTATTCCAGGCCTCTTGGTGGTGCTCTGGCTAATCCATGCATATCTTTAACACAACACACAAGCCTTCTATTTATACCCAAAATTAGGGTTTACAATTTTCCCCCAAATTCAAAACAGGGCAGTTAGGGTTTCTGATTTCTCACCTAATTAGATGGGACAATTGCTCCATCTCTTCGACCCACTCTTCTTCTGCTCTTCCTGCTCCTCTCCATGCCTTCCAATTACGTCTATAGACTCACCTATTTCATCAATTTCTCACCTAGGGTTTCAGGGAGAGGTGAGGTGAGAAATCGATGAAATAGATGGCTAGAGAAATAGGGTGATGATGGGTTTTAGTGGTTGGGGTGGTGATGATTTGATTTCTCGATCTCTGCTCGAGTTGGTGGAGGCAGCAGGAGAATGTGGTGGGAATGGTGGTTGCAGAGGAGGTGAGGGAGAGAAGAACGAAGAGAGTTCGATATGAGAAGAGAGAAGGGAGTGTTTGGTTGGGTTCTGTTTTGGGTGAAATAGGGTTAGGTATTGTGGTGTTGAGCGGGTGCAGAAAATTTTGATGAACAACGAAGATGAGCGTTGGATTGTCACTTATGAAATGGATCTAACGACAAGATGGAAGCAGGTCTTGAGCGACCGTTGGATGATGAGATGGATCCAATCTGACGGCCAGGAGCTGAGGCGGGCTTGGATCTTGATATGGGAGTGGGATGGACTTTGGGCCTTGGGTATGCCAAGCCCATATCTTCTTTAAGAACAATTCTTCCTTGTTAAGCCCATTTCTAGCCTTTTGGTCTTGTGCACAACATTCCTCGCGGCTTCCTTGCGTGATTCCTATCGGCTTCCACCACTTTTCTGCTCTTTTTCGCTCCGTAATTCTATCCAAACTTTATTTAGAACCTAAAAATACAAAATTAATTAAGAAAAGTATTTATTCTTGAAAACAATGAAAATACAGAATATGGGATAAAATGGAGAATTAGAGCACAAAAGATGAGTTAATTGCCAACAAAAAGATATAGAAATATGCACTTTTTAGCACTCATCATTCGCACATGATCTGTGATGTCCTTCCAATTTCTTCTTTAATATATCTGCATTTGTTTTATTTGTTGCTTCTACTTTCCCATTAGCTTGTGGATACAAAGGAGTGGACTTTCCACATTTTATCTTGAATGCATTAAGTAACATTTCTATATTCTGCTCCTCAAAATGTTTCCCATTATCAGATACCAACTGTGCAGGAATTCCAAATCTGCAAATGATATTTTCGAATATGAATGTAAAGATATATTTGTCGCGAATATGTTGTACTGCCTTCACTTTTGTCCATTTTGTGAAATAATCTGTTGCGACTATTAAGTATCTTCTTTGTCCAGTTGCTGGTAAAAATGGCCCCACAATGTCTAAGCCCCATTTTCCAAAGGGCCACACATTGGTTGAAGATGACAATGGTGATCCTGGTGCATGTATTTTCTTTCCATGCCGCTGAAAATATTCGCAACGTCTTGATATTTTTTTTGCATCTTCATGCATGTATGGCCAATAATAACCTTGCATTTTTGCTCTATGTGCCAAAGATCTTCCTCCACTATGATTGCCAACATCTCCACTATGTAAAATTTTCAGCACCTTTTCTCCTTCCTCTCGTGTCAAACATCTGAGTGATGGTCCACTAAAGGATTTTCGGTATAGCAACCCATCTCTTAATTCATAATTCGTTGCTCGGCTTTTTAACTTGTGTGTTTCCAATCTATTTCTTGGTGTTTCTCCTTTCGCCAGATATGCATGAAGTTCCATTCTCCAGTCTGCGACATTGTTTATTTGTTCTTCTTTTTCATTATCTATTATCATCACATCCACATCTTCCTCTTCTTTATTTATTGATGGTGACAGAAGTGTTTGTATTTTTATGCATCTCGCAGTTGGATCTGTCATCATGATTGAGATGAAAGCAAAAGCTTCTGCGAGTCTATTATCCTTTCTTGAAATGTGCCTCCATTTTATCTTTTGGATTTTCACTGATAATTCTTCAACCAGCTTCTTGTATTTCTTCAAGGATGGTTCATTTGTAGTATACTCTCCTTTTATTTGGCGAATAACTAGCTGCGAATCACTAGTGATCCTGGAATTTTCTAGTTTCATTTCTATTGCGAATTTTAAGTCATGCATCACAGCTTCATATTCTGTTTCATTATTAGTGGATGCAAATTACAATCTGAATGAAAAAGCCATCTTTATTCCTTCTGGCGAAACTAAAACAATTCCAACTCCATTTCCTTCTCCATTTGATGATCCATCTACCAATATTTCCCATCTATTTGGTTCTGTTAATAAATCTTTTGGATCTCCATGTTCTTCTTCTACATCCATCATTTGTTCTACTGCTTCATCTTCTTCTAAAGGAAATTCTTCCAAGAAATCCGCAACAACTTGTGATTTTGGTGAAGACAAAATTTCATATTTAATATCGAAGTGGCCTACTTGTGAATTCCATCTCTCCACCCTTCCTGATCTTTTAGAATTCTTCATCACTGATTCAATTGGTACTTTTGTTAATACCTTTATCTTGTGTGCTTGAAAGTATATGCGGAGCTTAAATGATGCATAAACTAATGCTAAGATTAAATTTTCAATCTTTGAGTAATTCTTCTCAGCGGTATTAAAAGTTTTGCTAAAGTAATAAATGGGTTTCTCCACTCGTGCGTCTACTCGTAATAACACAGCACTTAATGCATGCGACGTTGTCGCAACGTAAATTAATAATTCTTCTCCTTGTTCTGTCTTTTGTAAAATAGTTGTATTCATAAGATGTTCTTTGATTCCTTGCAAAGCCTTTTCACATTCAAATTTTGCACCCTTCTTGAGTATATCAAAAAAATATTTGCATTTGTCTGATGATCGCGAAATGAATCTCCCCAGCGAAGCTAGAAGCCCATTCAATTTATGTACATCTTTTATTTTTGCTGGTGTTGGCATGTCAAGAACTGCTTGCACTTTTTCTGGATCAACCTGTATTCCTTACTTTGATACAATGTAGCCTAAAAATTTTCCCGATGCAACCCCAATAGTACACTTCTCAGGATTCAATTTAATGTTATACTGCCGCATTTGTTAAAAAATCTCCCTCAAGTCTTGCACATGGTCTTTAGCTTCTTTACTCTTTACTAACATGTCGTCCACGTACACTTCTAATGTTTTATGTATCCATTTTGCGAACACCTTCTCTACCATTATTTGATATGTCGCTCCCGCGTTTCGCAAACCAAATGGCATTTTCGTGTAACAATATAAACCTCTAGGGGCAAAGAAAGCAGTATGTTCTTGATCTTCTTCAGCGAGAGGGATTTGGTTATACCCTTTGTACCCATCTAAAGATGATACCCTATCATTTCCCGCCGCGGATTCCACCATTTGAGGAATATCTGATAACGGAAAACTATCTTTGGGGCAAGCTTTGTTTAAATCAGTGAAATCTATGCAAATCTTGATTCCCTTGTTTTTCTTTGGGACAATTACCATATTCGCTATCCATTCTGGGTATTTAGCTTCTCTTATAATTCCTGCCTCAAGCATTTTATGTAATTATTCTTCTATTTGGGAATGGTAAGTTGTTGCAATTTTTCTTATTCTATGTTTAAATGGTCTCACATTTTTGTTAATCTCCAATTTGTGGCATGCAATTGATGGATCTATTCCTGGTATCTCATCCATGTTTCCTGCGAAAATATCTTTATATTCTCGCAACAAGTTAACAGTTCTTTCTTCTTGTTCTATATCCATTTTGATTCCAATTCTCAACATTAGAGGCTCCTCTACAGTCCCAACATTTACTTCTTTTGTTGGTTCTGCGGCAGTGTAACTGGGTTTAGGTTCTCCCATTGGTGTTGGTTCTTTTATTGCTTTTATGGGTCTTTCCCCTTCTTCCGAAATTTCGTTGTGTATTTCTTTGCCTTCTTTTTCCCTTATCATATATACTCTAAATTCTTCTTCCTTCTTTGCTTCCTTTGCCAACTTTCTGCGAAATTGTTTCTTTTTTGCTTGTCCTTCATAATGCTTTACTTCAATTTGATGACATAATTTCGCATTGTCAACATCTCCTCTGATTTCACCTATTCCATTTGGTTTGGGAAATTTAATACATTGATGCAACGTTGATACTACAACTTTTATCGCATGTATCCATGGTCTTCCTAATAACATATTATATGGCGATTCCATATCCACCACGCACAGTGTTACGTGTGTTTCGATCTCTCCAAGTGGAATTCGTACCACTGTTTCTCCTTTAGGTTTTCTTGTGGATTTTCCAAAGCCGTGAACAAAATATGTTGAACTGGACATTTCTTCGTCTTTAAATCCCATTCCCCGGAATGCATGATAAAATATTATATCAACTGAACTTCCTGTATCGATTAAAGTTCTGTTCAACATCCATTCTCCTGTGGATTTTATTGTTGTCTCCTTCTCTTTTCGTATAATAGGCACTGTGATGACCAACGGAGATGTATGGTTTAAATTTTCTTTTGGTATTTCTTCCGCCACGAATGCAATTTTTTGTTTTTCCCAATCTTTCAAGGGTGATGTTTTTTCTACCGCCATAACTTTCTTTCCTTCAAAATTTCGTTTATGTATTCTTCATTTGATGTTTTCATGGAATTCATTAATCAAGCTTTTTGTTATCATATTACACTCCAATCTTTTGCCATTTTCATTAATTCTACTCATCTTTCTTCTAACTGATTCACTGATTATTTAGTCACTTTCTTGATTTGAATATTCTCAATCAACAATCTTCAACTTTCGATCTTCAATTCCCTGTTTCTAGCGCCATTATGTAGTTGCTGGAAATCCTACACTACACCCTTCATATGATTTCATTGTTGATCAACTCATTTTTTAGGTTTACACTCTCAATTTTATTGATTAAATTTTGAATGTTCTTACAAGAAAGATAAAGAAGTCAAGAATGATCTCTACTCTGAACTTTATCTCTCCTATTTACTTGTTTCTTACTCAAAAAAGATCTCTCTCTCCTTTACAACTCGAATGACTATTTATAAGGAAATACATAGTGGATGACAGCTAATTTGTCCTTTATTTTCGGATATGGTTTGCGACATTCTCGCAACCTTACAAATGTTAATTTCGCAAGCTCTCTAATTTTCGCAGGACTATCACATCTTTCTCATGACCCTTGCTGACGTTGTTTCTGAAATTATTCTGCGACGCTATTGTGTTGTACCATTGATAACTTCGCTGAGACATAATTGTTGCGAGATTCTGATCCTACAAAAAGAGGGTCGGACGAGAAGCCCCTTCAAATTTTCATTTCGCATCCTTTGCTTTCACAATTTGCAAATACATGTTGTGGTGTTCTTATGATGGATTGTACCTACAAGACAAACAAATACAATATGTCGTTGTTCAACATCGTGGGGCAAACCTCGGACAAGGTAACATTCACATTGGCTTGGTGTTTAATGGAAAACGAGAGGGACTATAGTTATCATTGGGCATTACGATAATTGAAATTATTTTTTCGGGAAAATCAACTAGGGTGATCGTAAACCATCAAGATGATGCATTAATGAAATCAATATCCGACGTCTTCCGGACACACAAAATTTCCTATGTACATATCATATACGTCAAAATATCATAAAAACTTGCCATGCCTTGTTTGAACCCACTAAGACGGATATTAAGAAGAGAATGATTGTTCAACTAGGGGAAGATGTTCGAAAGAACAAACTATCCCCCGAAGAAGAAGAAGATGAGAGAGGCAAGATAAAGGAGCGAGTGGACAAAGAACATGTGAAAAATCATAAAAAGTGGTTGGAATTTCTAAGAGATTGGGATGAAGTTTATTGGTCTCTTACCGAGGTTATGTACGAAAAGAGATTGGAGAAGTTTATTGCCGATTGGAACGAAGTTTATTCGACTGCCGTCTAGTATTGTCGGACTCAATGATTGGATAAGTTCAAGGAAAAATTTGTGCGTGCATGGACAAACCGGTATAGACACTTCAAGACTGAAGCAACTAGTGCAGCGGAGTCCGCTCATGGGAGATTTAAAGATCTCATCCAGTCTGGTAAAGGCAATGTGGTTACGGTCACCGAGACAATGGAGCAATACTTTAAGGCTGATATCAATAGGATCAAGGTGGCTTTTGAGAAAAGCTCAATGGAAAGGATGACTCAATTTCTTCGTTATCGTAAGTTTCTCCAAGGAATAGAATTCAACGTCTCTCATTGGGAAAATAAAGCATATGATGAGACAAATGGAATATAAGAAAAATTACGGAAAACCGGGAGATGTGTGTATTTGTCCCGACATGTCCTCATTGGGCTTCCGTGTCGTCATATGCTTGTGAAGCATGAAGAAGTGATACCTATTGAGGTTATTGATCCGTTTTGGAAGCAACTATCTTTCGAACCTCCCCCTTTGGGAGATCTCGGGCAATCTTCATGGGATACGAACGAAGCAAAGGAATTATACGAAGCTTACACACGTGGCACCTCGGTAAGCCGGCAAGTCTTGTTGAGCCAACTAAGGCTAATTACTCGTTCATGGATCACACAAAGCGAAGAGTCAGGAAAGGGAGATCCAATAGGTAGACCCCAAACTAAAACGTCAAGGAGAAAACAAAGGGTAGAATTGAAAGGAATGACTCAACGTGAAGAAGAACGCGCAGCAAGTAAGAAACGAGATCTAACCGCAAGTGAGATTTCAGAACAAAGGTTCGTGGAACCGCAGGTTCCAAACAAAAGAGGTAGGCCGAAGAAGGAACCGCTATCAAGTCAACAACAAACGAAGGATTCCGTATCCACACCAAAATCCAACTCATCGGAGGTTCCAATGAAGAGGGGTAGGCCGCCAAAGGTATCAACATCAGGTTACAAAGAACAACAAGGTGAGCATTATGAAGCCATACCCATAGTCGATCTAGCGGAGGTTCCAAGGAAAAGAGGAAGGCCACCAAAGGTATCAACATCAAGTGACAAAGAACAACAAGGTGAGCATTCCGAAGCCATACCCTTAGTCGATCTAGCGGAGGTTCCAAGGAAAAGGGGTATGCCACCAAAGGTATCAACATCAAGTGACAAAGAACAACAAGGTGAGCATTCCGAAGCCATACCCATAGTCGATCTAGCGGAGGTTCCAAGGAGAAGGGGTAGGCCACCAAAGGTATCAACATCAAGTGACAAAGAACAACAAGGTGAGCATTCCGAAGCCATACACATAGTCGATCTAGCGGAGGTTCCAAGAAAAAGGGGTAGGCCTCCAAAGGTATCATCATCAAGTGACATAGAACAACAAGGTGACAAGGCAAAGTTGGTGACAAACCCAAGTGATATCAAAGTTGATGTAGTTTTAGTTCCAAGGAGAAGGGGTAGGCCAAGGAAGTACGGACTCCCATCACATATCGAAGACAGTGCAAGTGTAGAGATTGCAGAGGATGGTTTGGATATAATCAAGTTAGAAAAGGGTAATATGAAGATGTATAAGGATCCCAGAACATGTAAGACAATTAGAAGTTATCATACCAAGATACAGTCTTACATAGACCAACTTCCTGAGGTTATTCGCGAGTATATTGTATATACGGATGATGTCGATGGAGATGGAAATTGTGGATATCATGCTGTGACAGAAATAATTAGGAATCTTGACACGGCTGTAGGATCAGAATCTCGCAACAGTGATATCTTAGCGAAATTATCAACAACATAACACAAAAGCGTCGCAGAACAATTTCAGAAATGATATAATAAACGACGTCAGCTAAAATCATGAGAAAGATGTGATGGTTCTGCGAAAATTAGAGAGTTTGCGAGATTAACATTTGTAAGGTTGCGAGAATGTCGCAAGCCATATTCGAAAATAAAGGACAGATTAGCTGTCATCCATTATGTACTTCCCTATAACTAGTCGTTCAGTTGTAAAGGAAAGAGAGAGATCTTTTTGAGCAAGAAACAAGTAAATAGGAGAGAGAAAGTCTAGAGCAGAGGTCATTCTTGATTTTTTATCTTTTCTTGTAAGAACATTCAAAGATTGATCAATAAAATTAAGAGTGTAAACCTAAAAATGAGTAGAGTAATAATGAAATCATATGAGGGGTGTAGTGTAGGATTTCCTGCAACTACATAATGGCGCTAGAAACAGGGACTTCAAGATCGAAAGTTGAAGATTATTGTTGAGAATGTTCAAATCAAGAAAGTGATTAAATAAATCAGTGAACCAGTTAAAAGAAAGATGATTAGAATTAATGAAGATGACAAAAGATTGGAGTGTAATATGATAACAAAAACGATGGTTAATGAATTCCATGAAAACATCAAAGGAAGAATACATAAACGAAATTTTGAAGGAAGGAAGGTTATGGCGGTAGAAAAGACATCACCCTTGAAAGATTGGTAAAAGCAAAAAATTACATTCATGGCGGCAGAAATACCAAAAGAAAATTTGAACCACACATCTCCGTTGGTTATTACAGTGCCTATTGCACGAAAAGAGAAGGAGACAATAACAAAATCCATGGGAGAATGGATACTGAACAGAACTTTAATCGATAAGGAAGTTTAGTAGATATAATATTTTATCATGCATTCCGGGGAATGGGATTTAAAGATGAAGAAATGTCCAGTTCAACATATTTTGTTCACGGCTTTGGAAAATCCACAAGAAAACCTAAAGGAGAAATAGTGGTACGAATTCCACTTGGAGAGATCGAAACACACGTAACACTGTGCGTGGTGGATATGGAATCGCCATATAATATGTTATTAGGAAGACCATGGATACATGCGATAAAAGTTGTAGTATCAACGTTGCATCAATGTATTAAATTTCCCAAACCAAATGGAATAGGTGAAATCAGAGGAGATGTTGACAATGCGAAATTATGTCATCAAATTGAAGTAAAGCATTATGAAGGACAAGCAAAAAAGAAACAATTTCGCAGAAAGTTGGCAAAGGAAGCAAAGAAAGAAGAAGAATTTAGAGTATATATGATAAGGTCAAAAGAAGGCAAAGGAATACCCAGCGAAATTTCGGAGGAAGGAGAAGGACCTGTGAAAACAATAAAAGAACCAACACCGATGGGAGAACCTAAACCCAGTTACACTGCCGCAGAACCAACAAAAGAAATAAACGTTGGTACTATAGAAGAACCTCTAATATTGAGAATTGGAACCAAAATGGATGTGGAAGAAGAAGAAAGAACTGTTAACCTATTGCGAGAATATAAAGATGTTTTTGCAGGAAGCATGTATGAGATACCGGGAATAGATCCATCAATTGCATGCCACAAGTTGGATATTAACAAAAATGTGAGACCATTTAAACAGAGAATAAGAAAAATTGCAACAACTTACCATTCCCAAATAGAAGAAGAACTACAGAAAATGCTTGATGCGAGAATCATAAGAGAAGCTAAATACCCAGAATGGATAGCGAATATGGTCATTGTCCCAAAGAAAAACAAAGGAATCAGGATTTGCATATATTTCACTGATTTAAACAAAGCTTACCCCAAAGATAGTTTTCCGTTACCAGATATTCCTCAAATGGTGGAATACGCAGCGGGAAAAGATAGAGTACCGTCTTTAGATGGGTACAAATGGTATAACCAAATCCCTCTCGCTGAAGAAGATCAAGAACATACTGCTTTCTTCGCCCCTAGAGGTTTATATTGTTACACGAAAATGCCATTTGGTTTGCGAAATGCGGGAGCGACATACCAAAGAATGGTAGAGAAGGTGTTCGCAAAATGGATACACAAAACATTAGAAGTATACGTGGATGACATGTTAGTAAAGAGTAAAGAAGCTAACGACCATGTACAAGACCTGAGGGAGATTTTTGAACAAATGCGGCAGTATAACATTAAATTGAATTCTGAGAAGTGTACTATTGGAGTTGCATCGGGAAAATTTTTAGGCTACATTGTATCAAAGGAAGGAATACAGGTTGATCCAGTAAAAGTGCAAGCAGTTCGTGACATGCCAACACCAGCAACAATAAAAGATGTACAGAAGTTGAATGGGCTTTTAGCTTCGCTGGGGAGATTCATTTCGCGATCATTAGACAAATGCAAATATTTTTTCGATATACTCAAGAAGGGTGCGAAATTTAAATGGACTGATGAATGTGAAAAATCTTTTCAAGGGATCAAAGAACATCTTATGAATACAACTATTTTATAAAAAGCAGAATCAGGAGAATAATTATTGATCTATCTTGCGACGACGTCGCATGCATTAAGTGTTGTGTTATTGCGAGTAGACGTAGGAGTGGAGAAACCCATTTATTACATTAGCAAAACTTTTAATACTGCCGAGAAGAATTACTCAAAGATTGAGAAGTTAATCTTAGCATTAGTTTATGCATCGTTTAAGCTCCGCATATATTTTCAAGCGCATAAGATAAAGGTATTAACAAAAGTACCAATTGAATCAGTGATGAAGAATTCTAAAAGATCAGGAAGAGTGGAGAGATGGAATGCACAAGTAGGCCACTTTGATATTAAATATGAAATTTTGTCTTCACCAAAGTCACAAGTTGTTGCAGATTTCTTGGCAGAATTTCCTTTAGAAGAAGATGAAGCAGTAGAAGAAATGATGGATATAGAAGAAGAACGCGGAGATCCAAAAGATTTACTAACAGAACCAAATATATGGGAAATATTGGTAGATGGATCATCAAATGGAGAAGAAAATGGAGTTGGAATTGTTTTAATTTCGCCAGAAGGAATAAAGATGGCTTTTTCATTCAGATTGGAATTCGCATCCACTAATAATGAAACGGAATATGAAGTTGTGATAATGCCTTAAAATTCGCAATAGAAATGAAACTAGAAAATGTCAGGATCACTAGTGATTCGCAGCTAGTTATTCGCCAAATAAAGGGAGAGTATACTACAAATGAACTATCCTTGAAGAAATACAAGAAGCTCATTGAAGAATTGTCAGCGAAAATCCCAAAAATAAAATGGAGGCACATTTCAAGAAAAGATAACAGACTCGCAGATGCATTTGCTTTCATCTCAAGCATGATGACAGATCCAACTGCGAGATGCATAAAAATACAAACACTTCTGTCACCATAAATCAATAAAGAAGGAGAATAAGTGGACGTGATGATAATACACAATGAAGAAGAAGAAAAAAAGAACAATATCGCAGACTGGAGAATGGAACTTCATGCATATTTGGAGAAAGGAGAAACACCAAGAAATAGATTGGAAACACACAAATCAAAAAGCCGTGCAACGAATTATGAATTAAGAGATGGGTTGTTATACCAAAAATCCTTTAATGGACCATCACTCAGATGTTTGACACGAGAGGAAGGAGAAAAAGTGCTAAAAATGTTACATAGTGGGGATGTTGGCAATCATAGCGGGGGAAGATCTTTGGCACATAGAGCAAAAATGCAAGGCTATTACTGGCCATACATGCACGAAAATGCCAAACAAATATCAGGACGTTGCGAAGATTGTCAGCGGCATGGAAAGAAAATGCATGCACCTGGAGCACCACTATCATCTTCAACCAGTGTGTGGCCTTTTGGAAAGTGGGGTTTAGATATTGTGGGACCATTTTTACCAGGTTCTGGACAAAGAAGATATTTAATAGTCGCAACAGATATTTCACAAAATGGACAGAAGTGAAGGAAGTACAGCATATTCGCGACAAAGATATCTTTACATTCATATTCGAAAATATCATTTGCAGATTCGGAATTCCTGCGCAGTTGGTATCTGATAATGGGAAACACTTTGAAGGACAGAATATAGAAATGCTACTTAATGCATTCAAGATAAAATGTGGAAAGTCTACTCCTTTGTATCCACAAGATAATGGGCAGGTAGAAGCAACAAACAAAAAAATTGCAGATATATTAAAGAAGAAATTGGAAGGACATCACAGAGCATGGTGCGAACAAGTACATAATGCAGTATGGGATTATAATACAACTAGAAGATAAGCTACTGGAATGTCACCTTTTTGTTTAACATACGGAGTTGAAGCGGTGTTACCAACAGAAGTTGTTATTCCAACAAAAAAAAGAGAAGCTTGGGAGAAAAATCTTAGTGCGGGTTTGATCTTAAATAAACTTGATGAATTAGAAGAAAGAAGAGAAAAAGCTTTACAACATATGGAAAATTATCAGCGAAGATTAGCCCAAGAATATAATAAACGTGTCAAAGTACGCGAATTCCAACCAGGAGATTTAGTTCTGCGAGAGACACCAATATATCAGCGAAAAAATGGTGGAAAACTAGCGAAAAAATGGGATGGACCTTACATCATTAAGGAGATAGTTGGAACAGGAGCTTATAGATTAATGGATCCAGAAGGCAGAGATGTTGGTCATAGACTTGACATACCATGGAACAGGTTGTATTTAAAAAAATATTATCCGTAAGAAGCTTTGAGAAGTTATGGATTCTGAAAAAATAATTGCAAGATTATTCATATCAAAACAAGATCATGATGTGCGAAATTTTCGCAGAGATAATCGCAGAACAATGACATAAAAGAAAGGGGCGAACCTTTATGGCGTACACCCTAGTTCGCGAATAAAATTTCGCAAGAGGCAAATGTAAGACCTAAAGTACGTCATATTAGGGGGTACCTGTTGCATGGCTCAGGGAAAGGCTACACCGCCACCGGAACCTGAGTCATGGATATTTGGGGTCAATAAAGCCCATCCGAGAGAGGCACCTTGGATTCTCAGCTTAAGCATATGACTTGGGTTGGGCGACTAAGGTAATAAGGATTCTCCCAAGGAGTGCAGATCTGATCAAGGCGCCGAGGTACACAGTTGAGTCAAGAGTGCCAGGGACGTTTGAAGCGTACCTTGCCATTCTTGACAAGTCTTGGCTTATACTGCACTCGACCCGAAGAAAACCCCACTTAGGGTGCAGTATCGTAACCATAAGCCCTATAGGTAAAAGGGATAAGAGGCTGCGAAAACAACTGGTTGTTGTTAAGACTGGATAGGAGGATCTAACCTTGTATGGTAGAAGTACGCCTCCTTGAAGGGGCAACCAGGGGGAAGATAAGGGCGGCACCCTCCATTAGGGAGCTGATAAGTGTCTTAAGACGCAAATGTCATGAGGCTTTCTATTCGCAATAGTATTAAGGCTTGTCATATTTGTGCAACAATCCTGAAGAGTCAATAATACAAAAGAAAAAGATAAGACGAGGTCAATGGGTTTTCGCATGAAAGTGCGAAAACGTCCTGCGATTTCGTCACAAGACGGCAATGTCATGGGGCTTTATTTTCGCAAGAATATTTAGCACTGTCATATTGTCGCAACATTCCTGAAGACATAATACAAAAGAAAAAGTTAAGGCAAGATCAATGGGGTTTTGCATGAAAGTGCAAGGACGTCCTGCGATTTTGTCGCAATGACAAGAGGTGGCATAATAATACCTTTAATTAGGAAGGAAAAATAAGACCACGTGATAAAAAAAATATTTATAAGTATTCGTAATAGATTATTTTTTACAAGAAAGATAATGAGAGGCAAGTATAGGAATCAATAAACAAGAAGCATTATCTTTCTCATCAGCAAAATACTAAAAGGAAACATTGATTCCAAAGTTGGTTGAAGAATATTATTCGCAAAAGTGATAAAAGTAAGAAAATTCAAGAAGATAATTCGCCAATGTTCTCAATATCGCAATCCTCTCCTTCATTTCGGTTCTGATCTTCGCCTTGACTAGCACCTTGATTATCGCCAGAAATTACTTCTTCAGGAGAGATTTCTTTCTCATTTTGATTAACACCACCAGATGTTTCCTTAGAAGGAATTTCTTCTTCACCTTCCAAGAGATCATCCTCTGCCCCACTTTCATAATCATAATCACTATCAGCAGGACGAGGAACTCCATCATCATCTACTTCCAAAGGTTCAATTGATGTAGGAGGAAGAGATTTGGACAATAAAATATCATTTACAAGGACTTCATCCCGGAGATGAACTTGACGAAGAAGTGCTCTCTGATGATTCCTATCTTGAATATCCTTAAAATGATCAAGATAATCAAGTCTTCTTTCTGCTCGGTCGCGAGAACCAGTAAGGGCAGAGACGAGCAATGCATTTTCTTTGCGAATTGTAGTTGCAGGAAATCCTACAATACACCTCTCGTATGATTTTATTGTTGATCAGCCTATTTTTAGGTTGACACTCTTGATTTTATTGATTAATTTCTGAATATTCTTACAAAGAAAATAAAGAAATCAAGAATGATCTCGGCTCTCAACTTTCTCTCTCCTATTTACTTATCTCTCACTCAAAAAAGATCTCCTCCTCCTTTACAATTCGAATGACTATTTATAAGGGAAATACATAATGGATGAAAGCTAATGTATCCTTTATTTTCGGATATGGTTTGCGACATTCTCGCAACCTTACAAATGTTGACTTCGCAAGCTTTCTTATTTTCGCAAGACTATCACATCTTTCCCATGATATTTGCTGACGTTGTTTTCTGAAATTGTTCTGCGACGCTTTGTGCAATTCCATTGATAATTTCGCTGAGACACAATTGTTGCGAGAATCTGATCCTACATCTTGCCTCTTCTCAAATCTTCTCTGCAAAGTAGAGAATGATTTGAGAAATGTCGCAACTCCTTATCTTTTCATATTCCACATTTATCACACGTACTCTCTCTCTTCCACTTATTTCTTGACACGTCTTCTGTAACCGCTACTTTTCAACCTCTCACGTCTCTTCGTCTTAATGGTGTTTATTTCTTCGAGAAGTAAATTCTCTTTATATACTCTTCTCCCTCCCTCTTTCCATTTTTCTTTTTACTTTCTCTTCTATTTTTATTCTCTTATCTCTGCAACTTTGTCATTCTTCTGCAAATTCTGCTGCTGTAATTTTTTCTTCCTTCAATTCTTTTACTTTCCATACATTCTCATATCCTTTATTCAATCATGGCTCCAAGTGGTCATAGATATGAGAAGAATCTTCAAGATGTCCAAAAAGATCTTGATAATAAAGGTCTTACACTCTCCCCCATTCCTGATGTGAATGCCAAATCAATTCTTTCTGTCAAGCTTTTCTCCATTCAAAATTGTGATGATCAATCAATCATAATTTCGCTAGGTCAAATTCTCGCATGTCTCCCTCTTCCTCTTTATAACCCAGACATTCCTTTATTTTATGAAATTCTCGCTCATCCAGGATTTTCGTGAGCCATTTTCCAACTAAGTGGGGATTGTATCCGTTTAATGCTAGAGTTCGCTAATCGTGGTGCTGGTAGAGGATCTCTTTACTCCAGTGAACTTAGGGATCCAAAATTCGCAAATCTAGAAATAGTTGCTGAGAAGTATACAATAGAGAAATTCTTTGAAAATTACGAACTTATCTCCATGAATAAAGAGAATACTCGCTGGGGTATTCGATTAAGAAGAAAAGATAATATTGATGAATCTAAAATTCTTATGCAAGATATTGACTGGCATTCTGGTAAAAACACAACTCCTCTCCAATCCAAAGATGACAAATGGTGCGTGTTTCCTTTAATGCTAAAGGGTCCTTACATTGCTGGATCAAACGTCCTTCCTGCGAATCTCGCAGCATATCAACCTTGGGTTTTCTCCTGGCCCGAAAAGGAGAAGGAGGTATATTTCTCCCCTTTAACTCATTTTATACTTCTTCATTGATTTTTACTATTATGTTCGCTAACTCTTGCGATATTCCGCAGATCCAAAAACTAAAAGATAGTTATAACAGGACTGGGAAATCTAGTACTTTGTTGGCTCTTCGCTCATATACAGATGAGGTAAGAAATTTTCTCTTATGACTTTAAATAGTATTGTCATTCCCATGCTCCCATTTCTTACTTCTATCTGTATGCGAAGATTATTGCTGAAGTAGAAGAATCTGTTGATGCTGCGAAGATTGGCGATAAAAGTAAAGGTGCTCTTCGCAGAGAAAAATCAGCTGGTCCTCCTCCAAAGAAAAGAAAAGTGTGTTCTTATTCTCCGTCAAATGTTCTTCCTAACGAGAATTCTGAAAGTGACAAGGATGATGAGGATAATAATGAACTCGCTGGAACTAAAAATTCTCCTCCCGAATCTTCTATGGCTTAGCTTTCTGGCCTCTTTTCTGATTCTCTACAAGGAATGGGAGATAGCCAGTTCGCAAATACCTGCAAAGATCTTGCTACCCTCTGTGATGTCCCTTTACTAGATGGTGATAGCTCTCTTCGCGGAGTTTCTATATCAGTGACTCCCGACTTCTTGCATTCTCTCAATAGTTTGGTATACTTTCATCTTTTTACTTTTTCATTGTTATAACACAAAATCTCTTTTTATATTAATATTTTTTATTTCTTTTCGCAGAATGGAAAAGCTTCTTTTGCGGTTGCCTCAGATCTAGAGAGAAGACGAAATTCTTGAAAAGAAGAATCTTCAATTTCGCAAAAGGAATGAAGAATTGGAAGTTGAAGTTAAAGGTCTTCGCGAGAAGAATAGACAATTAGAAATTGATTCTTCCTCTTATAAGAACAAAATTTCTAGTTTTCAACAAGCTAATAATCAGCTTTACGGTATATTAATTTTCTCTTTTCTCTTTATTCATTCATCTTGTTGTTTTATCTTATTTAAATGATCCTTTTTGCAGACATTTATGGTCTTTCTGATGAAGCTACCCTTCTTCGTTCATTTCCTAATGCCTTGGATAATGATACCCTTCTTGAACGTCTTAACAATTCCTTAAATAGCTTTTCTAATGATAGAATTTCATCTCTTTCTCTAAATGAACTTAGATCACAATTTCGCCTCTTAGAAATTGATCATAGATCCAGTTTAGGCTTAGCTAACAGATTTAAACGTCTCCTTATTGATTCCAAAGAGAAAACCAATGAGTTGAGAACCAAGATTAGCGGTCTCATAGATGATAAAGATCGTATCTCTGATCAAGGTGCCAAGGCTCTGGCGAAATTCCAAGAGGCTCTCCTTGAAGTTCAACTTGAGCGAGATGAAGCTAACCGCAAGAATATTGAACTCTGCGAAAGGGAAAATCAAATTCGTTCTCGTCTTCTCATAAGTAGTGAGGAAGAATTTGTCTGGGCTGCGAAAATTTTAGATGATGCTAGAAAAGATTTAGGCGTAAATGTTAGTCTCCAAGTTGAACATACAGCCTTGATTAGAGACATGATTTCTGACAGAGAAGGTTGCTAATTGCTCTTCTTTACTAATCTTTTGCTTCTTATAGATTTTCATCAAGTTAATAATTGGTTGTCTTTTGTTCGCAGATTCTGAAAATAGATATCGTGAAAAGATTGAAGAACTTGAAGCTGAAAAGGAGGAACTCGCAAAGAATCTTTCTTCTCGCAACGACAAGTATTCTAGATTGAAGAATCAAATCAAAATCACCATTGAAATTTTAAGAATGATGCGCATTTTCGCAATCAAACCATCCAGATGGTTTGTGATGATCATAATATCCCACATTCTGATTACCCTTGTCTTTTAGAGGAAATCCCACAGAATACTCCCAATTTGATTATCTCTGATAGTGAAGCTGACGATGAAGAATCTGATAGTGATGGAAGTTCTGATGGTGATGAGGATTCTGACGCAGATGAAGAAGGAAATAAGTCTGATGAAGATAATGAAGGATTAACCAAGAAATAGTCTTTATTTCTTCTTTGATTCTTTGTAGCACTTGTATATTTATTTTTCTTTCTGTATATTTGTGTTTCTTTCATTTTGGCCTGCGTAAATTAAAACAATTCTTCTTTGCAATACAGTTAATCAATATAATCATTAATTCTTGAATTTTTGAGTAAATCTCTTATGGAGACAAATAGCATTTTCTAATTTCATACATTCCCATACTTGCCTCTGTTATTTGAATCCAAATGAGAGATTTCATAAACTTTTCTTATTGTACATTTCGCAAGTCTTGCGAAGTGAATTTTGTTTCTTTTCAAAATCTCATTCCTGTGTGGTCTTATTTTGCCTTCCTAATTAAAGGTCTTATTATGCCACCTCTTGTCATTGCGACAAAATCGCAGGACGTCCTTGCACTTTCATGCAATAACCCATTGATCTTGCCTTAACTTTTTCTTCTGTATTATGGCCTCTTCAGGAATATTGCGACAATATGACAGGCCTAAATATTCTTGCGAAAATAAAGCCCCATGACATTGCCGTCTTGCGATGAAATCGCAGGACGTCTTCGCACTTTCATGCGAAAACCCATTGATCTCATCTTATCTTTTTCTTTTGTATTATTGCCTCTTCAGGAATGTTGCACAAATATGACAAGCCTTAATTATCCTTGCGAATAATAAGCCTCATGACATTTGCGTCTTAAGACACTTATCAGCTCCCTAATGGAGGGTGCCGCCCTTATCTTCCCCCTGGTTGCCCCTTCAAGGAGGCGTACTTCTACCATACAAGGTTAGCTCCTCCCATCCAGTCTTAACAACAACCAGTTGTTTTCGCAGCCTCTTATCCCTTTTACCTATAGGGCTTATGGTTACGAGACTGCACCCTAAGTGGGGTTTTCTTCGGGCCGAGTGCAGTATAAGCCAAGACTTGTCAAGAATGGCAAGGACGCTTCAAACGCCCTCGGCACTCTTGACTCAACCGTGTACCTCGGCGCCTTGATCAGATTGCACTCCTTGGGAGAGTTCTTATTACCTTAGTCGCCCAACCTAAGTCATATGCTTAAGTTGAGAATCCAAGGTGCCTCTCCCGGATGGGCTTTATTGACCCCAAATCTCCATGACTCAGGTTCCGGTGGCGGTGTAGCCTTTCCCTGAGTCATGTAACAGGTACCCCCTAATATGACGTACTTTAGGTCTTACATTTGCCTCTTGCGAAATTTTATTCGCGAACTAGGGTGTACGCCATAAAGGTTCGCCTCTTTCTCTTTTGTCATTCTTTTTGATTATTTTCTGTAAAATTCATTATCTCTGCGAGAGTCTCGCAATTCATAATATTGTATCTGAATTTCGCAATCTCAATTTTGTTCAATCAAATGTATTTTTAGAATTTTACTTATTGCGAGATTATCGCAACAACTTAATCATTCATACATTTCTTGCTTTTATTACTTTTGCCCTCCTCTGCTTCTTTATGATTTTCTGCTACTGCTTCCTTGGTAATGGTATGTTCATCCTTTTTACCCTGAGCTAGCATTGATTTTGTAACATCTCTTCTCCTTTCTTTTCGATTGTATCCACCATCAACTTCTCACTTCTTTGTACATCCTTGATTTATGTCGCCAGTTTTCCTTCTTATTTGCTCTTCCTTCGCAAGATTCTATCTCAGTTTCGTAACATTTCTTTCCTTCAACCCAATCTCCCTTTATGATTCCTACACCATTGGGGTGAGGGAATTTGATGCATTGATGGAAAGTTGAAGCTACACCCAGAATCCCATGTAGCCAAGGTCGACCAATTAATGCATTGTAGGGTGATTCTACATCAACACAGAATGAGATTTCTGAAGATATTCCCTTCAATGGAATTTGCATAGTAACCTCCCCTTTAGGCTTGTTTGCAGTACCATTAAAACCATATATCTTATATGTTGATGGTATAAGATCATCATCTCTTCCACCCATGGTTTTATAAGTATGATAAAATAAGATGTTCACAGAGCTTCCAGTATCGACTAGGATTCTATTGATTGCCCATGAATCTTCAGCTTCATCATCCTCTCATCTTCTTTTGGTTTTGGATTAATCTCTAATTTTATTACCAATGGATTGTCATGCATCTCTTCTCCTTCGGGAACTTCTTCTGCGGTAAAGAAATCTGTTTCTGTCTGCCATTCCTCTAGTTGCGAAATTTTCGCAATATTCATAATTTCTTTTCCATTATTATCTCTTGCGAACACCTCGACTTAAAACATTATCATGAAAGTCTTCAATTGTCTTATGAATGTACGATAGAGTGACAGAATAGATTTTTTGCTTTTGCACCCTTCTATGAAGAATGTTTCTTTCTTTTTCATTGTATTCACTTTGTGATGTTCTGGTGGTGGTGGTAATGGTTGAGGTTGTGGATGCCCTACCAGAAAGTCGTTTAATTTCCCTTGATCTATCATTCTCAAAATAATCCTCTTTATATTTCTGCAATCGTTTGTGGTATGCCCATGAAAATGATGATAAGAACAAAATTCATGACTTCTGTGATTTGGAGGTGGTTCCGTTCCCATGTTCCACGGTGTTGGTATATTTTCCATCAAGATTATAGCTTCCCATATCTTCTCCACACTTGCATTTAGAGGTGGCATCTTGATTTCTTCCCATACTACCTTATGACCTCCTTGTCCTCTATTAAAGTTTGGTCTTTGACCTCCATAAGTTTCTTGCGGTTGATCGAGTCTTTGAATCTTGTTATTTCCTCCACGACTGTAGAAATTTCTTTCTCTTTCATACTCTTCTTGATCTCGACTTCCCATAGCTACCAACTTCTGCTGATTGTTACCTGTCACCTTTTCTTGTTGTACTTGCGAAGTATTCGCCACTGTATTTATTAGCTTGGGTAATAAGCTTGCATTCGCTGCTTGTGAGCTGGTATTCGCAACTGGATATGATTCCATTTCATTTTGTCTTTCCTCCAAAGCAATGTATTCTTCTTGAAGTTCTCGCAATTCAGTCATTGTAATTGTATTCTTGACTCTGAAAATTTGGACATACAACAGGTTTGTTGCAAACATAGCATTGATAAATGATAATATGAGATATCTCTCATCTACACGGCCAGCCATTTCGCTACACATGGTTCTCCATCTTTTAGTCAAGTGTTTCAAACTTTCACCAATCCTTTGTTTTAATCCAAACACATCTTCTATACCAGGTCGTGAGGAATTATTACTTATATATGCTCCCAAGAATGTGGTCTGCAAATGATTGAAGGAGGTTATTGTGTTCTTTGGTATACCTTCAAACCATTTTAACGCCTCTCCTGTTAAGCTGGATGCGAAATATTTGCACAATACCGCATCATGATTTTCCCATTGTAACATGCACCTCACATAAGCTTTAATGTGTTGAATTGCACAAGTTGTTCCATCGAAAATGCTGGTTAATGCGGGAAATTGCATTTCGGTGGTATTCCTCCTAATTGTACTTCTGTAAATGGAGTTTTCGCAGCTTCTTCTATTGCTTCATCCAATTGTCTTCTACCTACTTCTCCTCTGTTATTTAGCATTCCTCTCATTTCTTCTAATTCTTTCAAGATTTGTTGATTTACTACCTGAATCTTGACCCATTGGTCTCTTTAATTTTGCTTCTCTTCTTCTTCCGTTCATATCTTCTCTTGCGAAATTTTGTATCTCTTCTTCATTATCCTCATCTCGTCTTCTTCTGCGATTCTCTTCCTCATCCCTATCTTGAATTCGCAAGTGATGACGTCGTTCATTTTCCCCTCCCTCCATAATTTTGTTCATTTTCATCAACTCAATTCGTTTCTTTCATCCATTCTCTTCACTCTATCACTCCTCATTGAGATTATCATTATTCCAGTTTGTATACGCCTTCTTTCTCTCTTTCTCGGTTGTCATGATTGTTCTGGCGAATTGTCTCCTAAACTCTTGCTTTTTCCATTTCCGCTCTCAACTTTTCAACGTTCGCAGATTAAACGTGTTTGTTTCAGCATTATGTCTTTCAATTTCTTCTTCAATTGCTGTTGATTTCTTTGATTTTCTCTCACGTGTAAAATTCTTCTTCCCTCCTCTTGATTTCCTTCGCCATCTTGGTTACTTTTGCCTCTGAATTTTGCCCGTTCTCTTGATTTCCTCTAATTTGCCTATCATCAAAAGTTTCATTTTGTGGAATGTAACGATCATCAATTCTTTCTCTATTTTTCGCGATATATTCATTAGGATTTGACATTTTCTTCATGAATATTGTTTCCAACATTGATTGTAGGTGAATTTTGCCTCATTTCTCTTCTAGTTGATCTGGAATATGATTTTGTAATACTTCTCGATCTTCTATTCTGCAATATGATATTCTCCATTTTTAATTCGTGATTTTTTCTTGTTAAATTTGCACGCTCTTCCGCCTCAGCTCTTCTTTCCTCATGTATTCTTCGTCTAAATGTTTCTAACATTCCAATTTCTTCATCTCCATGAATTATTCCTTCTCTGCTTCTTGATTTCTCTCTTCCTGTCTGTAATTTCTATTTTGTTGCTCTTCTTCTATTTCTTCTGCTGAATTTGATCGCCAAGTGTGTACGCTCACTCTGTCATAATCTGTATTCCTCTCTTGAACTAGTGTTTGTTGAATTGGTGATTGAATTATATTTTCTCTATTATTTCTCCTTCTAGTAGATTCTTCCACTTCAGTTCTTTCTCTTCCAACAATTCTTTCTCTTCTTCTAATAGTAGTTGGTTGTTCGGATGTAGTTCTTCTTCTAGCCATTTCTTCAATGCTAACAGTGTTTCAAGAAATTATGAAAAATTCTTAATCAACTACTTTAAATTCTCACAAATCTAAATGTTAATCTTCGATTTTTTCTAGAATAGTCTTCAATCTTCAATCGTCCTTGTTTCTAGCGCCATTATGTAGTTGCAGGAAATCCTACAATACACCCCTCGTATGATTTTATCGTTGATCAGCCTATTTTTAGGTTGACACTCTTAATTTTATTGATTAATTTCTGAATATTCTTACAAGGAAAATAAAGAAATCAAGAATGATCTCGGCTCTCAAATTTCTCTCTCCTATTTACTTATCTCTCACTCAAAAAAGATCTCCTCCTCCTTTACAATTCGAATGACTATTTATAAGGGAAATACATAATGGATGACAGCTAATCTATCATTTATTTTCGGATATGGTTTGCGACATTCTTGCAACCTTACAAATGTTGACTTCGCAAGATTTATTATTTTCGCAAGACTATCACATCTTTCCCATGATATTTGCTGACGTTGTTTTCTGAAACTGTTCTGCGACGCTATTGTGCAATTCCATTGATAATTTCGCTGAGACACAAATGTTGCGAGAATCTGATCCTACACGAATTTTGGCATATTTAGCCTCAAAAACAGAAATGGAGGAATGAAGATTCTTCGCAGACTCTGCGAAAGGTAGAATACAAAATTTCAATAAGATGAAGAACTCAGAAAAATATGACAAAGAAAAGATAGTTAAGGCAGTCAAAATATTATGACTACCTTCCTTTTGCGAAATAAGGTGTTGGATCAAGGACAAACAACTATTCTCCCAACGGTCCATTGAGTCATCAAATTTATCTCCAATTAAACCTTTAAGTCGAGACTGAAGGTTTTTCCCTTTTGGAAATAAGAAAGGCATTTTTCTTCGCAA
Source organism: Papaver somniferum (assembly GCF_003573695.1). NCBI lineage: Eukaryota > Viridiplantae > Streptophyta > Magnoliopsida > Ranunculales > Papaveraceae > Papaver > Papaver somniferum. The sequence goes on along the minus strand of NC_039361.1, from coordinate 28,858,475 downwards.
GAGAAGAATAAGATTCTTCTAATTTGGAATATTGTTCTTTAAGTTGATTCGCCTTTACACTTAAAGTTATTCTACCTTGAATAATTGTATCTCTTTCAGCGATAGATGACTTTGTTACTTCTTTAAGTTCATTTCTCAAAGAGCGAAGAGATTGCTCTTGGTCATCACATACTTTCTGAAGAATGCTAAGTTGTTGCGAAGATATCGCTATCTTGTTTAAACAAGTTCGCTTCTCTTGAGATAAGGTTTTATTCTCATCTGATAAAGTTTTCATCCCTCAATTAGCTTTAGTTAAATAATAAGAAAGGTGAGATACTTCATGTCTCTGAACTAATTGGGTATTTTCATTGGTAAGATTGTTTAAATGATCAAGAGAATATGAATAGAGGTTATCTAATTGGTTATATTGATCCATCAAAATTTCTTTATCAACACGAGCTTCTTCAACAGCAGATTCAAATTGATATCTCTCCATTATTCGTTTCTGATTTAAGGCTTAACATGCGAAAGAAGGATTTCAAGAATAATTAAATATGGGAAGGATAAAACCATTAAAAAGGCAAATTGAAGACATGGGTAAGAAAATCATACCTCTCAATTCATCATTCTTCTTGTGAAGATTGTCACGATCCAACAAAACATTCTGAAGCTTTTGATTTTCGAGACGAAGAGCATTACACTCTTTTTCCAAAGCTGACTGCGAAGCAGCTCTGTCAGAACCTAAATACTTACTCAGAATTTCGCAAACATTAGACTTGATAGGATCAATAGAAGACTTCTTTCCATCATCCAGGACTTCAGATAAAACTTTGAAAGCAATATCTATTCCTTCCACGGTTTCTTTCGAAAGAGGAAGAGACTCAGGTAGAGAACTGGTAGTGATAGAAGGTTGAGAAACATTCTCAATAGGAAGAGAAGAAGTTTCATTCATATAAGGATCAACAAGGGGGGTTTCAATCATTGAAAGGTCAGCTGAAGAAATGAAGTCTGAGGCAGCTTTTTCGCGAATGGGAGATAAAGGTTTATCTTGCGAAGATGTCGCAGGAGATTTATAAGAGATGAGTAAGTGAAATGGAACGGAAGTTGGAACAGTTTTAAGGTGGCGAGATTTCTTGAGAGATTTGTTGACATCCTTATCACCCTGCGAATTACAATCCAGATAAGAAACAGAGGCAACAATATTGTTATTAGAAAAGGATAGTGTTTCTTACTACCTTCTCATTCGTAGACTTTCTTTTATGCGCAACAACCTTATGCTGCGATTTGGGAATATTAGGGTTCTGAACTGTAAATTTAGTATTGGAGGCGCTTTTGCTGAAATAACAAGAGTATGGGAATCACATAAACAACATCAAATAAGGCAATAAACAAGATCAATTTCAGCAAAACCCATAAAGAAGAAAAAAGAAAACTAACCTTGATGAATCCATGGAAAACAGTAGCAGGAAGATTATTTCGAAGAAAATTACGAACGATGAAGATCTGTAGAAGAAATAGTATGAAGATAAAGAAGAACTTAAAAAGATTGAAGAAGAAAGAAGAAAAATTGCAATAACGGATTTGAAGAAGAACGATGAAGTTGCAGAGAAAATAAAAAGAAATAAAAAGAGAGTGAGAAAGAATATATATAGAGGAAATTTTTCCTCGAGAAGATAAACACGATTAATACGGTTAAAAAAAACGGTTACAAAAGACGTGTCAAGAAACAGATGGAAGAAAGAGTACATGTGATAAATGCAGAATATGAAGAAATGAACAGTTGCGTCATTTCTCACATCATTCTCTACTTCGCAGAAAAGGTATGAGAAGAGGCAAGATGTAGGATCAGAATCTCGCAACAGTGATATATTAGCGAAATTATCAATAACACAACACAACAGCGTCGCAGAACAATTTCAGAAATGATATAATAAACGACGTCAGCTAAAATCATGAGAAAGATGTGATAGTCCTTCGAAAATTAGAGAGTTTGCGAGATTAACATTTGTAAGGTTGCGAGAATGTCGCAAGCCATATTCTAAAATAAAGGACAGATTAGCTGTCATCCACTATGTACTTCCCTATAAATAGTCGTTCAGTTGTAAAGGAAAGAGAGAGATATTTTTGATTAAGAAACAAGTAAATAGGAGAGAGAAAGTATAGAGCAGAGGTCATTCTTGATTTCTTATCTTTTCTTGTAAGAACATTCAAAATTGATCAATAAAATTAAGAGTGTAAACCTAAAAATGAGTTGAGTAATAATGAAATCATATGAGGGGTGTAGTGTAGGATTTCCTGCAACTACAACGGCGGTTAGTAGAGGTATGACACCATGCCGATATGCTAGAACTAGGATGGCCGAACAACTTGTGAACAAGAGGAGCTTTTATGAGCAATTGGTTGGTGTAGGAGAGGGGTTTGATGTTATGCATTCTCAATTGGTTTATTGTATAACTTACCCCAAAAGGTCACGGAATCCACCCTTACGGAGGACTGGCTCCTAGCTCGAGTTTCCGCATACCAAGCTTTGGTGATCGCCAAATCTTCATTTGAATCAAAGGTTGCCATTGCTTTGTATGTTGAGGTATTGGTAGAGTTAGAAATATTATATAATGACATCATCTTTTTAGAGTATATGGAACCAGGTGTGTGTTGTTTTGTAGGGAGAAAAAGTGTATTTATAGGATGGTGCCCAAATATGGCCGTTATTGTACTCAATCAATGAAGTTGTACTTGCAAAAATTTGAATTTTGAATTTGTCGTCATAGTAATAAGGATAAACGACGCGCCGGAAGTTGGAGCCGGCGTTGTTTCGTATATATCATCAATGTCGGTACCTGGTTTATTATACACAGAAACAATATAGTGCTTGACACTTTATACCGGCATGTAATAAATATATAAAATCCATGCCGGTTCTTGGTACCAGCATGGAATTATGTAAACATAGAATGCCGGAAATGTAATTTATTTCAAATGTAATCCTTGTCGACGGAACAACGAATGCACTTAGCACGTGCATCAAGCCTTTAAACCACTAGGCGACCCTAGTGGACGAGTTATAGTCTCGTGAGGGTTTACATAGAGATCTACCACAAAACCTTACGAAATACCTAACCAAATGCCCTAAAAACCTAAGCAAACACCACTAAACTATCAATCTTCTTAAGAAGAATCCGTCTCCGATTCACCCAGATGGTGGTACTCCGTGACTTTGGTTACAATATGGTTGACGTTGGCTTCAAACATGAATGCTTCCCCCTTTTCTTGTAAGTAACGCGTTTTCACGGCTTGATGCTACAAAAACAACACACAAACTTTGTTTGTTTCATAAAATTTGCAAACGAGTAGATTATGTCGAATTAATCATAAAGATATTTACAAGTTGTTGAGGGGACAATTTATTGCGGGTAGCGTGATTGATCCGGTGTTTCATTTTTAGATACTCAACCACCGCATTTAGGATGATGTCGTGTCGTTCCTCGATTTGTTTGGAATTTCTTCCTTTCGGGTTACCGTAATCGTGAATAAATTTGTTAAAAATATTCAACCACATGGAATCCCGCGTGTTGTTATCTATACTTGAAGGACGAGTTTCGGCGTACCATGCTTGGGTGATTGCTAAATCTTCCTCCTAGTCGAACGATGTCATTTGTTGTATATGAGATTAGGTACTATACTAAGCTATTTATAGATAATTGTTCTAGGGTTTCTAAGTTAAGAGGCTCAAGGAAATATATAAGAACACACGATCTTTGGACTTTTGGGCCCAAGTATTAGCTCACTTTACATAGAGAAAAACCTCAACGAATATTTTTTTTGAAAATCACCAAACCCTACATTGAGGTAATTGTGACATAAGCTGCCGGCACCAAGTACCGGTACAGTTTTGCCAGAAGCTAACCATGCCGGTACAAGGGAATTTCTTCATAGAGATTGGGCCAAATATGCAACCATTACTGGCATGTTTGTACAACAAAATTCAATGCCGTTACAAAGGACCGACATTAGATCTATAATAGCGACTATGTCGGTGTTTGTGAAATTCAAAAAAAAAAACGGCTAGTTTTTTGAAAAATAATACCGTTGGTGATTCAATTGTATATAATACCCCCCATTCCTTGGGAAAAATCTACACAAACCACCCACCAAATAACAAAAATCCTTCTCTCAAGAAAGCAAACACGGTTAAAGCTTCACAAGGGATGGGAGATTCATCATCTAGCTCTATTTTCAAAGTAAGTAGAATAAACATTACTAACAATATAATCTTCACTACTATGACGCATAACTAATATAATCTTCTCTTACAGAGTCATCATTGCAAGTGTCAAATTTGCAAGTCACCTTCTCATCTAGCCATGGACTGTCCTTTTATTTATTCAAAGTGTAGAAGCTGTGATGGGACACGACGGTTTTGGATTGCAAAAACTGATGATGCTGAAAATGGAAGAATGTTTCTAAGGTGTTTGAATCACCCAAAGTGCGATGAGTTTCAATGGTTTGACAAAGCTGTTGAACTAGCAGAGTCAAGAGAAAACCACAAGGGCCAATGCAAGCCTATCGATGGGTGTGATGGGTGTTATATGAAGGGAAAGGAATATGTTGAAAGAGAAGAAGAACCAAAGAAGATGATCCTTGGCACCCCCATCCCGAACGATGTCTTCGAACAGATTCGGGAAACGCTCAAAGGTTCCGCAATTGTTGAAAAGGGATGGAAATAGTTAATCTTTACCCAAATGTAATTCATTCTATGTTTTTGGCATGTTTTAATTTAAAGTATCAAATCTAATTTAATAGACTTCTTAGGAATGAAATAAAAGAACATTCGAAATGAATTTATACTCACAACTAGCAGACTGCCGGCATAGAAGCAACCAATATTACAGTGCCGGTTTTCTGTCGACTATGAAAATTTGGGAAAAAATCATAAAACCGGGAATAGCTTGTAGAAAAACGACTATGCTAGTACCTTCCAATTTCTATACAGGAACATGAAATTTTTAATCTTCTAGTTCCGGTATGGTTTTATGAAACATTTCCATGCCGGTACCAGAAACCGGCAATGAACTGTAATTTTCTCGCATGCCGGAACCTGTACCGGCGTTGTTGAACCAAAGCTTTTCTATGCCGGAAGCTGTAGTAACTAAATCTTGCAAAAATAACATTTCACTAGAAATCTAAACATGTTCAACATAAAGCAATCACTCGAAACCTAAACATGTTCAACACAAACCAAACAACTGGATTCTGTTTAAATGTTCTTAATCCAGGTAACATAAACTAAAAGCAAACCAAACAACTAAAGAGTTAACCATGAGGTACAAACGAAAACAAGTTCGTAAATGTTCAAGACGTAACAACCACCATCCAGAAAAAGAAACACAACTAAATAGTTAATCAATTAGTATTTTGCTTCTTTTGTGCCGGTTTCTTCCTAATTTCACCGAACAAATCCCTTGAACTAGGGTCGGTTTCTTCAATTTTATCAATCTTTTCCACGACTTCCTTCACTTCTTCATTGGATAGCCCCGCTCCTTCATCGTACTTGCAACATAACTGCTTCCTCACTTGCCAAGCCGACGCCGCTAGTTTCATACATACAACACATAATTAGTATATATATGGTAATATAATATTATGTGTACATTAAACGACTAAGTAATTAACAATACTTACTAGCAATCCAACGGTCTTATTAAGTTGGGGGATCGTAGGTGGTGGTGGTGCGGGAGTTGGAACGGGAGGGTGTTTCTGGGGTAGAACTTGGACGTCATCCGGGCAGACGACAAAAGGATGTGACCATTGCAAGTAATCTTCCATGTAGTCGGCATCAACCTCATCACCGTTTTCCGCAAGCTCCCACTTATTCCACTGACTAATATCTACCAAACGACGTGGTTTCATATCCCTCCAATCTGTTGGATCCGGTTTTGGATTATACTCTACATGCAACCGATTAGGAGTTGAATAGCACCGAGAAAGGTCAAGAAAAAAACATTGAAAAGAGTCCGTCTTGATATGTGATAATTGCTTGAATCCAAGTTGGCGCATCACACGTGTAGGATTGGCCATAACGTATCCTTTTGGGTGGAACAACGACCCATGGTAGAATGCAACGTTAGCATACCTCAAAACTTGGCGGTTTCCTCTAACCTCCTTGTAAGGGTCGAAGACAACATTTTGGGTACTCATCGCATCCAAAGCCAACCTCATATCGATCAGTCGACCTATCTTACCGGGCTTCGGAGTGTTGTTGAACTCGTATTTCCTAGCTATAGGCGTATCAGGTTCGGGAAGGTCTTTGATCTTCAAGGAGGTCCAATCCTTGAACAAGGTGGGGAAGTGTACATAAGCCCACACCTATTCCTAGGTGAAGCAATAAGTTTTGTTTCTAAGTTCACGATAAGGGTACATGTGAACAATATACATAATAACATAAGTTTAAAAACAAAATTACCTGCAGTAGAGTGAAATTCCCGACAAATTGGTTGGTTTTAGCCTTAGAGTCCCTTCTCATCTCCATCATCAAATGTGCCATTACCGCGGTGCCCCAAGAATAACCATAGACATCTTCCAATGGATCCAAGTACTGAAGGTAGTTCGCACTAACCTTGTTGCCATTAGTGTCAGGGAATACCCTAGTGCCCAAGATGTATAACAGGTATGCAGAGGCAGTATAACGAATTTCTTCAGGGTCCCATCCATCCTCCAAACTTCTTTGCTTTGTATTTTCAAATTTCTTCTTAAGAAGCGTCAACTTGATTGTCTTTGTCCTACCAGACTTGGATTCATAAAAGCTCTCCACAGAAGTTTTGTAGTCCCAACCCAACAACTTCTTAGTCAGAGCGTGCAACTTCGACCATTCTAGTTCCAGAGACTCAACTCCTTATGCAATTGATTTTCCGGTAACATTCAAGCCTAGAATGTTCTGAGCATCATCAGGGATGAAGGTCATCTCCCCAAAAGGGAAGTGCATGGTATCGGTTTCACCATGATACCTTTCGACGAAGCAATTGACAGTCACGGAATCAGGCTTCACATAATTTTCAACCAAAGCATATAGACCAGATTCCATTACTATTTGTTGGACCTCTTCACATTCATCGGACAATTTCCAACAATCCGCGGCTTGGTTTCGGCAAACAGGCACAACCTTCGTATGATCCTACAATTAGGAGACAATACAATTAAGATATTTTACATAAATACACAACAATACATATGCACAAGATAAAAAATACTTACATAGGTTTGATAGCTAGTACGAGCCCACGAGTGCTTGTATCCAAATAGTGTTTTCGGTTCCGGAGCTTCACCCCAAATTCTACCACGTTCAAGGTCATGTATCATGTCATTAATGTAGTTGCAGGAAATCCTACACCACACCTCTTGTATGATTTCATTATTAATCAACTCATTTTAGGTTTAAACTCTTTATTTTATTGAACAATCTTTGAATATTTTTACAAGAAAAGATAAAGAAATCAAGAATGATCTCTGTTCTAGAATTTCTCTCTCCTGTTTACTTGTTTCTTACTCAAAAAAGATCTCCCTTCTCTTTACAATTCGAACGACTATTTATAAGGAAATACATAATAGATGACAGCTAATCTGTCCCTTATTTTCGGGTATGGCTTGCGACATTCTCGCAACCTTACAGATGTTAATTTCACAAACTCTCTAATTTTCACAGGGTTATCATATCTTTCTCGTGATCTTAGCTGACGTCATTTATTTCATCATTTCTGAAATTGTTCTGCGACGTTGTTGTACTGTGTCACTGATAATTTCGCTGAAACATTGTCATTGCGAGATTCTGATCCAACATCTTGCCTCTTCTCATATCTTCTCTGCAAAGTAGATAATGATGTGAGAAATGCCGCAGTTGTTCATTTTTTCATATTCTACTTTTATCACACGTACTCTCTCTTCCATTTATTTCTTGACACGTCTTCTGTAACCGCTGCTTTTCAACCGCTCACGTCTTTTCGTCTTAATGGTGTTTATTTCTTCGAGTAAAAAATCTCCTTTATATACTCTTCTTACCCCCTTTTTCCACTTTTCCTTTTACTTTCTCTTCTATTTTTATTCTCTCGTCTCTGCAACTCTGTTATTCTTCTGCAAATTCTGCTGCTGTAATTTTTTCTTCCTTCAATCCTTTTACTTTGTATACATTCCCATACTCTATATTCAAACATGGCTCCAAGTGGTCATAGATATGAGAAGAATTTACAAGATGTCCAAAAAGATCTTGCTGATAAAGGTTTCACACTCTCCACCATTCCTGGTGAGAATGCCAAATCAATTCTTTCTGTCAAGCTTTTCTCTGATCAATATTGTGATGATCAATCAATCATAATTTCGCTAGGTCAGATTCTCGCAGGTCTCCCTATTCCTCTTTATAACCCAGATCTTCCTTTATTTTATGAAATTCTCGCTCATTCGGGATTTTCGCGAGCCATCTTCCAACTGAGTGGGGACTGCATCCGTCTGATGCTAGAGTTCGCTAATCGTGGTGCTGGTAGAGGATCTCTTACTCCAAAGAACTTAGGGATCCTAAATTCGCAAACCTAGAGATAGTTGCTGAGAAGTATACAGTGCGAATTTCTTTGAGAACTATGAACTTATCTCCATGAAGAAAGAGAATACTCGCTGGGGTATTCGCTTAAAAAGGAAAGATAACATTGATGAAGCCAAAATTCTTATGCAAGATATTGACTGGCATTCTGGTAAAAACAAACTCCTCGCCAATCCAAAGATGATAAATGGTGTGTTTTTCCTTTAATGCTAAAGGACCCTACATTGCTGGGTCAAATTTTCCTGCGAATCTCGCTGCTTCAACCTTGGGTTTTCTCTTGGCCCGAGAAGGAGAAAGAGGTATGTTTTCCCCTTTAACTCATTTTATATTTCTTTATTGATTTTTACTATTTGTTCGCTAACTCTTGCGACATTCCGCAGATCCAAAAACTGAAAGATAGTTATAACAGGACTGGGAAATCTAGTACTCTGTTAGCTCTTCGCTCATACACAGATGAGGTAAGAAATTTTCTCTTATGATTTTAAATAGTACTGTTACTTCCATGCTTCCATTTCTTATTTCTATCTGTGTGTGAAGATTATTGCTGAAGTAGAAGAATCTGCTGATGTTGCGAAGATTGGTGATAAAGGTAAAGGTGCTCTTCGCAGGAAAAATCAACTGGTCCTCCTCCAAAGAAAAGGAAAGTTCGTTCTTCTTCTCCTTCAAATTTCCTCCTCGAAAATTCTGAAAGTGATAAGGGTGATGAGGACAACGATGATATTGCTGCAAGTGAAGATTCTCCACCTGAATCTTCTATGGCTAAGCTTTCTGGCCTCTTTTCTGATTCTCTACAAGGAATGGGAGATAGCCAATTCGCAAATACCTGCAAATCTCGCTACCCTTTGCGATGTCCTTTACTGGATGGTGATAGCTCTCTTCGTGGAGTTTCTAGATCAGTGACTCCCGACTTTTGCATTCTCTCAATAGTCTGGTATATTTTATCCTTTTACTTCTTCATTGTTATAACTCAAAATTTCTTTCTATATTAATATTTTTTATTTTTTCGCAGGCTGGAAAAGCTTCTTTTGCTGTTGCCTCAGATCTAGAGAGAAGACGTGAAAATCTTGAAAAGAAGAATCTTCAATTTCGCAAAAAGAATGAAGAATTGGAAGCTGAAGTTAAAGGTCTTCGCGAGAAAAATAGACAATTAGAAATTGATTCTTCCTCGTATAAGAACAAAATTTCTAGTCTTCAGCAAGCTAATAATCAGCTTTACGGTATGTTACTTTCTCTTTTCTCTTTATTCATTCATCCTGTTGTTTTATCTTATTTAAATGATCCTTTTTGCAGACATTTATGGTCTTTCTGATGAAGCTACCCTCCTTCTTCGTTCATTTCCTAATGCCTTGGATAATGATACCCTTCTTGAGCTTAACAATTCCTTAAATAGCTTCTCAAATGATAGAATTTCATCCTTTCTCTAAATGAGCTTAGATCTAAATTTCGCCTCTTAGAAATTGATCATAGATCTAGTTTAGGCTTAGCCAACGATTTAAGCGTCTCCTTTTGATTCTAAAGAGAAACCAATGAGTTAAGAACCAAAATAGTGGTTCATAGATGATAAGGATCGATCTCTGACCAAGGTGCCAAGGCTCTGGCGAGATTCCAAGAGGCTCTTCTTGAAGTTCAACTTGAACGAGATGAAGCTAACCGCAAGAATATCGAACTCTGCGAAAGGGAAAATCAAATTCGTTCTCGTCTTCTTATAAGTAGTGAGGATGAATTTGTTTGGGCTGCGAAAATCTTAGATGATGCTAGAAAAGACTTAGGTGTAAATGTTAGTCTCAAGTTGAGCATACACCTTGATTAGAGATATGATTTCTGACAGAGAAGGTTACTAACTGCTCTTCTTTACTAATTTTTGCTTCTTATGAATTCTCATCAAGTTAATAATTGATTGTCTTTTGCTCGCAGATTCTGAAAATAGATATCGTGAAAAGATTGAGAACTCGAGCTGAAAAGGAGGAACTCGCAAAGAATCTTTCTTCTCGCAACGACAAGTATTCTAGATTAAAGAATCAAATCAAGATCACTGTTGCGAATTTTAAGAATGATGCTATGCATTTTCGCAATCAAACTATCCAAATGGTTTGTGATGATCATAATATCCCACATTCTGATTATCCTTGTCTTTTAGAAGAAATCCCACAGAATACTCCCAGTTTGATTATCTCTGATAGCGAAGCTGACGATGAAGAATCTGATAGTGATGGAAGTTCTGATGGTGATGAAGATTCTGACGACAAGAAGGGAATAAGTCTAATGAAGATAATGAAGGATTAACCAAGAAGTAGTCATTTCTTTCTTTGATTCTTTGTAATACTTGTACATTTATTTCTTCTTTCTGTATATTTGTGTTCTTTCATTTTGACCTGCATAATTAAAACAATTCTTCTTTGCAATACAGTTAATCAATATAATCATTAATTCTTGAATTTTGAGTAAATCTCATATGGAGCAAATAACATTTTCTAATTTCATACATTCCCATACTTGCCTCTGTTATTTGAATCCAAATGAGAGATTTCAAAAAAATTCTTATTGTATAACTTCGCAATTGTGCGAAGTGAATTTTGTTTCTTTTCAAAATCTCATTCCTGTGTGGTCTTATTTTGCCTTCCTAATTAAAGGTCTTATTATGCCACCTCTTGTCATTGCGACAAAATCGCAGGACGTCCTTGCACTTTCATGCAAAAACCCATTGATCTTGCCTTAACTTTTTCTTTTGTATTATGGCCTCTTCAGGAATGTTGCGACAATATGACAGGCCTAAATATTCTTGCGAAAATAAAGCCCCATGACATTGCCGTCTTGCGACGAAATCGCAGGACGTCTTCGCACTTTCATGCGAAAACCCATTGATCTCGTCTTATCCTTTTTCTTTTGTATTATTGCCTCTTCAGGATTGTTGCACAAATATGACAAGCCTTAATATCCTTGCAATAAAAAGCCTCATGACATTTGCGTCTTAAGACACTTATCAGCTCCCTAATGGAGGGTGCCGCCCTTATCTTCCCCCTGGTTGCCCCTTCAAGGAGGCGTACTTCTACCATACAAGGTTAGCTCCTCCCATCCAGTCTTAACAACAACCAGTTGTTTTCGCAGCCTCTTATCCCTTTTACCTATAGGGCTTATGGTTACGAGACTGCACCCTAAGTGGGGTTTTCTTCAGGCCGAGTGCAGTATAAGCCAAGACTTGTCAAGAATGGCAAGGACGCTTCAAACGCCCCCGGCACTCTTGACTCAACCGTGTACCTCGGCGCCTTGATCAGATTGCACTCCTTGGGAGAGTCCTTATTACCTTAGTCGCCCAACCCAAGTCATATGCTTAAGCTGAGAATCCAAGGTGCCTCTCCCGGATGGGCTTTATTGACCCCAAATCTCCATGACTCAGGTTCCGGGGGTGGTGTAGCCTTTCCCTGAGCCATGCTACAGGTACCCCCTTATATGACGTACTTTAGGTCTTACATTTCCTCTTGCGAAATTGTATTCGCGAACTAGGGTGTACGCCATAAAGGTTCGCCTCTTTCTCTTTTGTCATTCTTCTCTGATTATTTTCTGTAAAATTCATTATCTCTGCGAGAGTCTCGCAAATCATTATATTATATCTGAATTTCGCAATCTCAATTTTGTTGTTCAATCAAATGTATTTTTGAGAATTTTACTTATTGCGAGAGTATCGCAACAACTTAATCATTCATACATTTCTCGTTTTTATTACCTTTGCCATCCTCTGCTTCTTTATTATTTTCTGCTACTGCTTCTTGGTAGTGGTATGTTCATCTTTTTATTCTGAGCTAGCATTAATTTCGCAACATCTCTTCTCTTTCTTTCGATTGTATCCACCATCAACCTCTCACTTCTTTGTACATCTTTGATTTTGTGTCGCCAGTTTTCCTTCTTTTTGCTCTTCCTTCGCAAGATTCTATCTCAGTTTCGTAACATCTCTTTCCTTCGACCCAATCTCCCTTTATGATTCCTACACCATTGGGGTGAGGGAATTTGATGCATTGGTGGAAAGTTGAAGCTACACCTAGAATCCCATGTAGCCAAGGTCGACCAATTAACGCATTGTAGGTGATTCTACATCAACGACACAGAATGAGATTTCAGAAGATATTCCCTTCAATGGAATTCGCATAGTAACCTCCCCTTTAGGCTTGTTAGCAGTACCATTAAAACCATATATCTTATATGTTGATGGTATAAGATCATCATCTCTTCCACCCATGGTTTTATAAGTATGATAAAATAAGATGTTCACAGAGCTTCCAGTATCGACTAGAATTCTATTGATTGCCCATGAATCTTCAGCTCAGCTTCATCATCCTCATCTTCTTTGGTTTTGGATTAATTTCTAATTTTATTACCAATGGATTGTCATGCACCTCTTCTCCTTCGGGAATTTCTTCTGCAGTAAAAGAAATGATTGTTTCTGCCATTCCTCTAGTGGCGAGATTTTCGCAATATTCATAATTTCTCTTCCATCATTATCTCTTGCGAACACTCTACTCAAAACATTATCATGAAAATCTTCAATTGTCTTATATGAATGTACGATAGAGTGACAAATAGATTTTTTGCTTTTGCACCAACTTCTATGAAGAATGTTTCTTTCTTTTTCATCGTATTCACTTTGTGATGTTCTGGTGGTGGTGGTAATGGTTGAGATTGCGGATGCCCTACCAGAAAGTCGTTTAGTTTTCCTTGATCTATCATTCTCAAAATAATTCTTTTTACATTTCTGCAATCATTTGTGGTATGTCCATGAAAATGATGATAAGAACAAATTCATGACTTGTGGTTTGGAGGTGGTTCCGTTCCCATGTTCCACGGTGTTGGTATATTTTCCATCAAATTATAGCTTCCCATATCTTCTCCACACTTGCATTTAGAGGTGGCATCTTGATTTCTTCCCATATTACCTTGTGACTTCCTTGTCCTTTATTATAGTTTTGTCTTTGACCTCCATAAGTTTCTTGCGGTTGATCGAGTTTGAATCTTGTTATTTCCTCCACGATTGTAGAAATTTCTTTCTCTTTCATACTCTTCTTGATCTCGGCTCCCCATAGCTACCAATTTCTGCTGATTGTTACTTGTCACCTTCTCTTGTTGTACTTGCGAAGTATTCGCCACTGTGTTTATTAGCTTGGGTAATAAGCTTGCATTCGCTGTTTGTGATGGTGTTCGCAACTGGATATGATTCCATTTCATTTTCCTTTCCTCTAAGCAATGTATTCTTCTTGAAGTTCTCGCAATTCAGTCATTGTAATCGTATTCTTGACTCTGAAAATTTGGACATACAATAGGTTTGTTGCAAACATAGCATTGATAAATGATAATATGAGATATCTCTCATCTACACGGCCAGCCATTTCTACACATAGTTCTCCATCTTTTAGTCAAGTGTTTCAAACTTTCGCCAATCCTTTGTTTTAATCCAAACACATCTTCTATACCAGGTCGTGAGGAATTATTACTTATATATGCTCCCAAGAATGTAGTCTGCAAATGATTGAAGGAGGTTATTGTATTCTTTGGTAAACCTTCAAACCATTTTAACGCTTCTCCTGTTAAGCTGGATGCGAAATATTTGCACAATACCGCATCATGATTTTCCCATTGTAACATGCACCTCACATAGGCTTTAATGTGCTGAATTGCACAAGTTGTTCCATCAAAAATGCTGGTTAATGCGGGAAATTGCATTTCGGTGGTATTCCTCCTAATTGTACTTCCCTTGTAAATGGAGTTTTCGCAGCTTCTTCTATTGCTTCATCCAATTGTCTTCTACCTACTTCTCCTTGTTATTTAGCATTCCTCTCATTTCTTCTAATTCTTTCAAGATTTGTTTATTTACACCTGAATCTTGATCCATTGGTCTCTTTAATTTTGCTTCTCTTCTTCTGCGTTCACGTCTATCTTCTCTGCGAAATTTTGCATTCTTCTTCATTATCCTCATCTCGTCTTCTTCTGCGATTCTCTTCCTCATCTCTATCTTGAATTCGCAAATGATGATGCCTTTCATTTTCCCCTCCATATTTTGTTCATTTCTTATCAATTCAATTCGCTGTCTTTCAGCCATTCTCTTTACTCTATCATACTCCTCATTGAGATTATCATTATTCCGGTTTTGTGTACGCCTTCTTTCTCGATTGTCATGATTGTTCTGGCGAATTGTCTCCTGAAGCTCTTGTTCTTCCATTTCCGCTCTCAATCTTTCACGTTCGCAGATTAAACGTGCTTGTTCAGCATAATGTCTTTCAATTTCTTCTTCAATTGTCTGTTGATTTCTTTGAGTTTCTCTCACATGTAAAATTCTTCTTCCTTCCTCTTGATTTCCTTCGCCATCTTGGTTATTTTGTCCCTGATTTTCGTTCTCTTGATTTCCTCCAATTTGCCCATCATCAAAAGTTTCATTTTGTGGAACGTAACGATCATCATTCTTTCTCTATTTTCGCGATATTCTTCATTAGGATTTGATATTTCTTCTTGATTATTTCCAGCATTGATTGTGGGTGAATTTCGCCTCATTTCTCTTCTAGTCGATCTTGAATATGATTTTGTAATACTTCTCGATCTTCTATTCTGTAGTCTTATATTCTCCATCCTTAATTCGTGATTTTGCCTTGTTAAATTTGCATGCTCTTCTGCTTCAGCTCTTCTTTCTTCATGTATTCTTCGTCTCAATGTTTCTAACGCTCCAATATCCTCACCTCCATGAATTATTCCTTCATCTGCTTCTTGATTTCTCTCTTCCTGTCTATAATTTCTGTTTTGTTGCTCTTCTTCTATTTCTTCTGCTGAATTTGATCGCCAAGTGTGTATACTCACCCTGTCATAATCTGTATTCCTTTCTTGGACTAGTGTTTGTTGAATTGGTGGTTGAATTTGATTTTCTCTATTATTTATCATCCTAGTAGATTCTCCCATTTCACTTCTTTCTCTTCCAGCAATTCTTTTGCTTCTTCTAATAGTAGTCGGTTGTTCGGATGTATTTCTTCTTCTAGCCATTTCTTCAATGTTAACAGTATTGCAAGAAATTATGAAAAATTCTTAATCAATCACCTTAAATTTTCACAAATATCAATATCAATCTTTAGCTTTTTCTAGAATAATCTTCAACTCCTCCCTGTTTCTAGTGCCATTATGTAGTTGCAGGAAATCCTGCACTACACTCCTCGTATGATTTCATTATTAATCAACTCATTTTAGGTTTAAACTCTTTATTTTATTGAACAATCTTTGAATATTTTTACAAGAAAAGATAAAGAAATCAAGAATGATCTCTGTTCTAGAATTTCTCTCTCCTGTTTACTTGTTTCTTACTCAAAAAAGATCTTCATTCTCTTTACAATTCGAACGACTATTTATAAGGAAATACATAGTGGATGACAGCTAATCTGTCCCTTATTTTTGGGTATGGCTTGCGACATTCTCGCAACCTTACAGATGTTAATTTCGCAAACTCTCTAATTTTCGCAGGGTTATCATATATTTCTTGTGATCTTAGTTGACGTCATTTATTTCATCATTTCTGAAATTGTTCTGCGACGCTGTTGTACTGTGTCACTGATAATTTCGCTGAAACATTGTCATTACGAGATTCTGATCCTACAATTAATATGAGGAAGGTGGGAACCTTTAACTTTCACTTTTCCATTGCCCTTCTTGCCATTGCCTTGTGTTGGTTGTTGACTTGGCCCACCAACTTCGCTTTGGCTTGCTAATTGAATTGGAGGAACCACATTATCTTCATCCTCACTTTCCTCTTCATATTTCTCATCTTGATCATCGTGGTCACGGATTACAGCTCGACTACGGTCACCACCACTCTCCCAAATTATCCCTCTTGTCTCAGCCCCCAAACGCTTTTTACGACCTTCATCTTTCCCTCGAGGAGGGAGAGATTGAGAAGTATCAAGACCGTCCTTCCTTCTTCTCTTACTGACAGCATATTTAGTTTTTCTTTTGTTAGCCTCCTTGGCTTTTGACCTATATCATAAAATCACACGAAATGAATGTGAGACAACTCACTTTCAGTTTTTCCACCGGCATTGACTTACTGAAACAAAGCACGTCGGTTGTATGTTCCGGCATTAAACAATGACTGTCGACAATGCCGGTAATCATATGTAATTCTCCTGTATGTTTTTAGTCCACTACCGGCATTCGCAAAATAAATCAATTTCATGTCGTAACCTGGTGCCGGCATTCAAATCAACCTAAAAATGTATGCCGGTACTGGTGATAAATTCACAAACTCTCCTGTATGGTTTAAGTCCACTACCGGCATACTCGAATTTTCACAAAAAAATGCTGGTACTATAAACCGCCATACAATGGAACCAAACGTCTATGCCGGTACTGGTGACAAATTCATAAACTCGCATGTATGTTTTTAGACCACTACAGACATACACGAATAGTTATAAATGACTGCCGGTACCAAGAACCGGCAGGGAATTCGACCCAAATTCTATGTCGGTATCTAAAATTCAGTTTCTGGTGAATCTGCGGAGTGAAACCGGCATTGCATTCATCCTAGATTGAATGTCGGAAGGTAAAACCGGCACCGTATTCATACATATTTCAGTGCCGGTAATCACTGAAACTCAACTGTTTCAGTTAAGGTTTGCGATTCGGGTAGGTTAATCGACGAAGAACGGATGAAGAACGATGAATTTTTTTTTTCAAAAACCTAAACCTAGGTCAGTGCCGGTAGTGAATTCACAGAATGGGGGATATATTTTGGTTATTTGATTTTTATGTTTTAGGAGAAAGGGTATAATGGTCTTTTCATAATATTTTTAATTAATTAAAGGGTATTTTAGTATTTTTCATACCCAAAAATCACCCCTTAGCACACACCATGGGTTGGGGGAAGTAATCAATATCCCACAATTCCTTTTTTTATCCCCCAATTAATTGTTCATATTTAATGGGTTTTTTCTTTTGTTTTTTTGTTTAAAAACAAAATCAGTAATCCCGACAAGAAAAAACAAATATCTTATTTTGATTTTTAAATATTTTGTGCATTTTATATGTAATTAGGGTTTGATTTTGATTTGGGTATCTGATTTAATTAGGGTTTCAGTGTTTTAATTTGTTGATTTTTGTAAGGGATTAGGGTTTCAATTTGAAATTGCAATTCAAATAGTTTGTTATGTAATTGAAATTTCAATTACTAATTTTGTGGTAATTGGTGTTCTGTTGCAGGGGATATGTTTATTATCCATACAGGAACATTAGTGTGTATGTTCACATGAGTAAGTTGAGAGTGTATTTCCCTCACATAGACAGAGAAGAAATAGATTTGAAGAAGTTTGAGAAAATGGTGCATGTTAGGTTGGGTCTGAAAAAAGAAGAAATAGTGAACTTGTATTGCACACCTGTTGATCCATGTTCCCCTGAATCTTTTCTAACAAATGATGACTTCTTAAAGTTCTGGGACACTTCTGTATCTGATGAAGCTGATTTTATACATCTTCAGCTGTCTATAACCAATTCTGAATTTGGAGATGATGACTTCTTGAATGCTGCGATGGAGCTTCCAGTGATAACAAATAATGATACACCAAAGAAGACTTGGAAGACAAATAAGAAGCTTGTTTCAAAGGAAAAGACTAAGCCACCTAGAAGATCACCAAGGTTAAATAAAACAGCTTCTGAAGTGCAGCACTTTGATCAACAAGGAGGAGCATCTAGGAAATTATGTTTTGTGGATTTATTGAATGAAGTGCAGAGTATGTCATGTTTGAGTCAAGCCAGTAGAGTTGGAACTAATAAAACACATGGTAGCAGTCAAACATGTCAAGAGAAGATTGATCAACCAAGTCAAGAGATCTTTAACCATGATTACTGGTTTAATGTAACACAAGGAAGCACTGTGTACAATGATGAGAATCAATCTGAAGATGAGGAAAATGTGCAGCTAGAAAACACTGAATTAGATGAGTGTAACACAGTTAAAGATCTAGATGCCCCTCTAATATTTGAGAAGGATTAAGCTGATTATTTAAAGATATATAAAGTCCTAGCTCACAATGAGGAATCAAGTAGCAGTGAAGGTATGAAAAGTGCTAAATCTTGAATAGTAGTAGTAATAAATGTTAATTTATGCAAGTATAATAACTCTAAGGTTTGTACTGTACAGATGAAGATAGTAGTGTTCTTGAAGATGAAGATAAAGATGATGGTGGCCCTGAAGTAGTGATTAATAAAGTTAGTGGCAAACCCGATTGGTACAACAAATACCAACCAGATATCAACAATATTACTGAGGAAGATGATCCAAATCTATTCCCTGAAGAAGATGTAATACCACCAGTGGACCCTAGTAAGATGTTGGTAAAGTATGCTTTTCATAACAAGCAACATTTTAAAAAGCATCTTAAAAAGTTTTGTGTCATTCATAATTGGCAGTTCAAATGTAAAAAAAGTTGTTCTATGCAAGTTAGGGATCTGTGTAGGTTTAAGGATGAATATGACTGTAAATGGTTTGTTTATGCTAGTAAAGTAAAAAATGAGTCAACTTTTGTTGTTAGAAGTGTTAACTTGGAACACACATGTGTTGGGGATAAGAAAGGTAGGAATATGAGTGCTGATCCAGAAACTGTAAAAGATGTTGTACTTGAAAGTTTGAAAGAAAGTTCTAGGGCTTTCATACCAAAGCCCAAGAATATTCAAGAAAACTTTGCAAGTACTCACAACATCAACATTCCCTATATTCGTGCATGGAAAGCTAGGAATCTGGTTCTAGAGGAATTTTTTGGAGATTAAGAAGAAAGCTATGTTGATGTACCTAAGTTCTGTTCAATGGTGGCCAAAACTAACCCAGGATCTGTTGCCAAGTTTACATATGGAAGAAAAGGTAGGTTCTTCTAATTTCAGTTTTGTATTCTTCTTTATTCTGTATTGGTACCTTTTTTTTTGTGAAAGAACTGATGTTGAAACCTGCATATGCAGATTTCAAGTTTGAGACTATGACAATATCATTTTGCTGCACCAATGAAAGCCTTTCAGGGGTCTTGCAGAGGTGTTGTAGGGTTTTATGCAGGCCATCTTACTGGCAAGTGGGGTGGTGTCTTAGTGGCTGCAACAACACTTGATGGTGAGAATAGATTAGTGCCTCTAGGTATTGGAGTGGCTAGAAGTGAAACCAAAGAAAACTGGTTAATATTCCTCAAAGATTTGGCACCAGGAATCTTAGCTCATCATTCTGGAAAAGTCACTTTCATATCAGATCAGCAGAAAGGTTTGTTGGAAGCAGTTGCAGAGGTGTTTCCTGGTATGCCCCATAGATATTGTTGGAGGTAATTATCTTACTTTTAAATTTGTTGTTGTATAATAACTTCTTTATTTACAATGATTAATTTTACATTTTGTCTGTATGTGAATTATGTTGCAGGCACAATTATAAGAATTTCAAGAAAACTTCTAAGTCCCCCACATTACACAGCTCAATGTGGAATGCTGCCAAAGCCTACAAGATAAAGCATTTTGAGGTTTGTTTCTTTTAAATTTGCTTGTATTACATTTCTAGAGTAATGTAAATACATACTAATTTACAAATGGGTAATGTAGGAACACATGATTGTTATGTACCAAGAAAATGCTAAAGTTGCAGAGTATCTTATGAAACAAGGTCACCAGAATTGGTCTAGGGCTTTTTTTGATCCCATTAGTTGTTGTGAGCATCTCAATAACAATTTTTCTGAATCTTTTAATTCAATGGCTACTGAACTGAGAGATAAACCTATAGTTATTCTTGGCATGTTGTATGGTGAGTTGGTGATGAAAATGTTTACAAAGAGAAGGGAACAATGTACAAAGTGGAAATCTGGAGATTTGGTTCCTAAAGCTAAGGACCTTATCAAAAAAATGCTTGCCATTAGTGAAAAATTTCATGTTCAGGCTAGTGTGGTTGGGGAGGTTTATTTGGTCACCAACAGGTCCACCAGAAAAATATTCACAGTGAATTTTATAGAGAAGAATTGCACTTGTTTGCAGTGACAGTTTAGGGGATTCCCATGTCAACATGTTGTGTCTTCATTGAAGACAATCTCACCAAATTGGGCTGAGTATGTAGTATGTCTTCATCTTAGCATTTATTGTGGCATTTACATTTTTTATTTCTCTTTTATTTGTGCATTAATGTACCAGCAAACATTAAAGGGAAGATTCTAACAATATTATTTACATTTGTTTTGACAGGTATTACTCTTCTTACTATTCATAGGATTATTATAGGACCACATGTGCTCCAAAAGTTTTTCCACTGGAAGACATTTCTGACTATCCAGGGGTACTATTCTATACTTTATGGGTTGTTGTGCATTTACTTTAAACTTTAAATTTATTTTCTATTTAAAAGCACTTTAGTTTTTCATCAGTTCTCATCTCATCTCTTCTTTCTTCTCTGAACTTTTCTTTTCTTTGTTTCTTGTTGCAGCCACCAACGGAAAACAAGATACTACACCCTCCCAGCCAAAGAAAGCCTGGAAGACCTCATTCAAAGAGGAGAAGAAGTTATGATGAACCTCAAACTGAGAAGAAGAAAAGGAAGTGTACTCAGTGTGGATCTACAGAAGGTCACAACAAGAGAACTTGTAAAGGTGGTGATGTTGGTAAGAATCAAACTAGATATAGGCCAAGAACTGAGTGTGATGCTATAAACTTCATTTTCACAGACACAGATGAAGCTGAAACTAGCACTGCAAGGGGCAAAGCAAAGAAGAAAGGTAAAGAATCATATGTTGGTGAGTCCTCTGCAAGAACATCCTCACATGGAAAACCACCTCCAGTATCAAACACTTAAAGATCTGCATCTACAGAGCCTAGTAACACACAAAGTTTCAGTCAAGCTTTTGCTGGTATTGGATATGTGGCTCAGAATATTGTTACTGTTACACAGGATAAGGGAAAGCAGGGAAAGAAAAATGCAAAGAAGAAGTAATGTGTGTGTCTGTTTTGCTTTTTTGTTGGATCTGTGATCCTTTCTTGCAGTGTTTGTCTTTTTTTTCAACTGCTTTTAGGTGTCTGAACTTGTTTATGGATGACAAAACAATATGGATTCGAAGTACTTTTTAAAATTAATCAAGTTTATTAGTTTAAAGTACTGCAGATTACATTGTAAGCTTTTTGTTAACTTCTTTACATATTTCTTTGACATGAATACTTGAATGCATAACACTTTCCCTTGCAGCGGTGACTATGTGATCTGAAACCCATCTGAAAGCATCACAATCTGTGCAGGTAAGATAAGCTATGTTGAAGTTGTGATTATTCTTACATAATTTCAGTTTCATTTCTGATTTGCAGTGATCTTTGAAGCGTTGTAGATTGTGCAGTGGACATTTGTTGTAGGAGTGACCAACTTCTCCACAAGCACAGCAACAAATCTTAAATGGAAGCTTGATATCAGCACATCTGACTACATCAATGGCTAAAGAAAACCATTCAAAGTATGTGCAGGTAGGATTTGAGCACTTGAAAAACATTTCACCTTCTGTTTCAGTTGTCTTTGATATGAGTAATTGCCTTATGCCATTACAAGGTATGTGTTTACACCTAGAATACATCCAAGGACAGACCTTTGATTCATGGCTTCCTACATCACAGATTGAACATAGATTTGGTTGGTTCTCTTCACTAGCCTTGATGTTGTTGTTTCTACTACTACTAGGAGAATGTATCAGACTTTTGCTCATGACTATGTGTGTAGTTGGTTTCTTTTTGATGATTCGGGTGAACTTGGGTCTGATCATTGGTTTTTATACATGCTGAAAGAGAATATGACCGTTACAAAAGGGGATTAAATCCGGGCATTCATTGTTTACTACTAGATAGTGACACGTGTCAGCCGACCGTTACTGAAGTTCGTACGTGTAGATAACGTGTTGTCACTCATGAGTCGAGTTCGTGCTGAGTCAGAGTTCCAACGCGAGCCGATCCAGCTGATTTAGGAGTTACAATGTCATTTGACATAGCAGATTTAGTGCCACATGTCATGTAACGTCCGTTAGCCGTTTTTTTGAAAAAAACGGGACGGAAAAGGTCAACTCATGGGCATTTTTTTAGTTTTCAGAAAAACGTGGGAATTTTCTTAATTAGATTTCCCCTCATGGGCATTCTATTAAGTTCCCCAATTTTATATTGCATTGAGATACGGATGTGAATGACATGGTACAAAGTATATAACGAGGGGATAGAGTCAGTGTTCCTCAGTTTTATCTTGGCTTTCCTCGACACTATCTTGCAGTCATATTTCTCGTATCTCGTTTTGGGGCATAAAATAGTAATATTTTTACACGGGATGGAGAACTGGGATGCCAAGACCAATGTCGCATAGCACGTAAAAAGAAAATTTGAAATTTAAAAGTGAATTTGATAACTGAATTTCAGGGTGATTTCTGGAAACAAGCTACAAATTTCAGAGTGATTTGGGTTGCCAAACAAGCTACAAATTTCTTCAAGTGCTAATGTTATGCAGTATGCAGTTGAGGAGGTCAACCGGACATACGTCACAATCCACTTAGTTTTTAAAGTATCATTATCATCATCAGTTGTACAATTTTGACACAGTAACCAGTAAGATTGAGTTGACATTCTATCCTGAGTAAAAACTCACCCAGAATACACAAAATCTCCATAGAAAAGACACCAAAGAGTTTAGATACAGCTTCAAACCACCATGGATAACTCCAATTACACCTACTTCTCTGTAATTTCAGCAACTCTAGTAATAATTTTTTCCCTGTACATCATCAATATTTTGTTCCGCCGAAGATTGTCGAAAAACAATGATAAGATGATGAAGAAGAAGAGATATCATCCGATTGCAGGCACTACGATTAATCAGATTCTCAACTTCAATACAATATATCACTATCTGACAGATCTTGCCACCAAATACAAAACATTTAGATTCGTCACTCCATTTCAGAGCCAGATTTACACTTCTGATCCTGCAAATGTTGAATACATCCTCAAAACTAACTTTCAAAACTACGGCAAGGTGACAATGATACAGCCCCATAAATCAAATTCTCTCATTTCTCATTCTAACATGAAAATTTCAGTTCAAGCTTGTTTGAAACTTCGATTTTTAGCTTGTTTTGTTTGATATAGATCTAACAGAGATTTCAAATTCACTATTTTAGTTTATGAATACTCTCATTGCAGGGATCGTACAACTACAACAATTTGAAAGATCTTCTTGGGGACGGAATCTTCGCAGTAGATGGTGATAAGTGGCGGCATCAGAGGAAGATATCCAGCTATGAGTTCTCTACTAGAGTATTGAGAGACTTCAGCAGTGTTGTCTTCCAAAAGAATGCAGCAAAAATTGCTCGAGTAATTTCCGACAATGCCAATGCTAACCTGTCAATGGATATCCAAGTAAGTGAGAGCATATTAAAATTTTTAAGTATTTTCATGGAATTAAGAATTCTTCTAAGGTTTGTACCTGTTAGGATTTGTTTATGAAATCGACATTGGATTCGATTTTTCAAGTCGCATTCGGGATTGAGCTAGATAGCATGTGTGGCTCAAGTGAAGAAGGAGCATTGTTTGCTAATGCGTTCGATGATTCAAGCGCGGCGACTTCGTGGCGTTATATTGATATCTCATGGGCGATAAAGAGATTTCTAAATATCGGATCTGAATCAAGGCTAAAGAAGAATATAAAAGTGATTGATGGGTTTGTCTATAAACTAATTCGTACCAAGATGGAGCTGATTTCAAATTCGCCGAATGATTCTTCTGTGAGTTACTAAGTTTTAACTGACTCAAGCTATTCTACTTTTTAGCGTAAGAGCCAACTTATTAAAATGTTTCACTTTGGGATGGCAGATTAAGAAGCATGATATACTATCGAGGTTTCTAGAATCAAACGTAACAGACCCGAAGTATCTAAGAGACATAATTCTCAATTTTGTCATTGCTGGCAAAGATACAACAGCTGCCACTCTTTCTTGGTTCCTATACATGCTCTGCCAGCACCCAGACATTCAAGATAAGGTTGCACAAGAGGTGAGGGAAGCAACTAAAGTGAAAAATAGCATCTCATTTGAAGAGTTTGCAACCATGGTGACTGAAGAAGCCTTAGAAAAGATGCAGTACCTCCATGCAGCTCTAACTGAAACTTTAAGGCTCTACCCTGCAGTTCCTCTGGTAATTTTTACTATCTACCTTTTCTTTTTATCCTCTGCACTGCCACCGTACATGGCAAATCTTTGCATTTCCTATTTTGAAATTATTGGCCATCTCAAACATGAGCAAAGATAACTGTACCATGTGAGTGGTGGAAACTTACATGCCAAAACAGTGAATTGTCATCTCCACCACTCACACGATGGGAGTTCTGTTCACCTATATTTGATATGAAACAACAAAACCATATACTTCTTGTAACTCCTATGAATTGTTCTATTGGCACTGCAGGATCCAAAAATTTGTTTTTCAGATGATACATTGCCTGATGGATTTGATGTCAAGAAAGGAGATATGGTAGCCTATATGCCATATGCAATGGGAAGAATGCAATTTATATGGGGAGATGATGCAGAAGTCTTCCGTCCAGAAAGATGGCTCAACGAAGAAGGGGTTTTCCAAAATGAGAGCCCTTTTAAGTTCACAGCCTTTCAGGTGAAAGCCTGACCCTGAGTAACCATATTTGAGATTTCTACCCTTAGTAATGAGGCCATTAAGGCCATCTGAAAACCTCGATCAGGTTTTGTTTAAAGCAGCATCCAGTCCTTTTTTTCTCCATATTATGACACTCCCTTCTACTGAGAACACAGATACATGGCCTAGGATCTTACTTTTTGAGTGTATGACCTCTTCGTGTAGATTGAATACACTTCATAATATTTGCAACATGCATTGCATATGACTAATAGGAAAAGATCTCAGAGCTTAACCTACAAGCCTAAGAATCCTCGAAATCAAAACAAGGATGAAAAGCTTAATTTTTTAAACAAATCTATACTTTACTGGTTTTACAGGCAGGGCCTCGTATTTGTTTGGGGAAAGAGTTTGCCTATAGGCAGATGAAGATCTTTTCTGCTGTTTTGCTAAGATACTTCACGTTCAAGTTGACTGATCAAACAAAAGGGGTCAACTACAGAACCATGATAAATCTACACATCGATGGTGGCCTCCATCTTCAAGCTTTTCACAGAATTGGATAAAAAAGTGATCTAGATAGAGATGCTTAAATCTGCCCTAAAAGTGTATTCACTGTCAAAAGTAAGTTGATCTAAAGCCACCGGCTAGCCTTATGTATATAACACTAGTGATCAAAACATGCTTTGATGTCCAAATGCTACTTTTAGTTGTGCTGTTATATAGTAAGTGTGTATATTGTACTTGATAGGAGAATATTTGATTACTCTTCCTTTAGATTAACAAGCTGATACAAACACATGCTTACATAGTTGGTTTTGTATGCAGTTGGTTAACAGACCTACTGCATGGTGCATTTTAGCAACTAGCTAAAAGAAATCAAACGCCCTAAATCCCAAGTCAGCCTGCGCTTACAATATAAGTCGGTAGCATCCCTTTTGTTCATTTCTATTCAAACATTCAAACTGGCTAGATTGAGAACTAACCTTGTCAAATAAAATCTAGTATATCTAAATGTTGTCAAATCCAACAAGCACTTCATACAGTATGCAGAAAATGTAAACCAAAGTTTAATAGCTAAAGAATCATAGTCAACCAAGGAAAAAAAGGTAAAGCGAAAGGTACACGACTCATACCCATTGCTAGGTAAACACCTGCAGCTGATTTCCCCGTATAATAACAAATTGATACATGCTGTTCAGAGATCCCAATTGTAGGAGGGACATCCTGCAAACTAAGATAATCTGGTCAATAACTAATACCATGGTCTGTCTCAATGTCACTCCAATCAACCTAAGAAATCAACCAAAACATTCAGAAAATCAAGTAAATAATAACATGATAATTAACAAATGATGGCCATACAGTTTCGCTCATCTTTTATAAGCATCCATAAAATGGGTAAGGATCTAACATACAATTGAAAGAACATATTACATGGAGACAAAGATTCAAACTAATCAAAAGAAAAATGATCAGAAAGCTTAGAATCTGTAATAGGATCCGTTGATTACTGAGAGAGAAAACTTCACCAGTTAGATTGATGAAGATGAAATATGATGCTGATGGAATTTAGGGAGGTGTGAGATTGCAATGTTGAAGAGAAAACTTTGTACCTATCTGGAACCATGAAATTAATGATGATGCTATCAAGTGTTTCCTCAGCATTGAAATCTCTCACCTGCAATTCTCGAAATCAGTTTTGTGGCCCAGGAATGGGTCTCACTGTTCCTGTAATTGTGGCTGTGGGCCTGTGGCTTGGTGGTTATCATCTCTCAGTAAGTTTACCCGGAGTCCTGAGGCTGAGAGACATCAGTTGCTTCACTGACTCGGTGTCAAACATCTGAGTCGCACACATGACTTGTTTGACTCAAATGCAATCTGATTATGTGAATAAAATAAACAGTCATATAACAAAGATAAACAATGGAGGTATATCAGAGATTTGAGTGCATCAATACAACAGCCGTGGGTCATAATTGGAGATCTGAATTTAATCTTTCAAAATGAAGATAGAGTTTCTTCTAACAATATTATTGGCAAAATTACTTTTAATACTTCTCGTTCTTATACTTCTACATCAAGAGATGCTCCTTACATTAATTTAATTCATGAAGCTGGTCTGGATGATATGAGTTACACTGGGAAATCATTCACTTGGTCTTCTAATGTGCATGGTACTGGAATTCGAAGATCAAGACTTGATAGAGCACTCACTAATGCTGAATGGATCCTTCATTTTCCAGATGCAAAACTTATCCACCTTCCACAACTTGGTTCGGATCATTTGTCCTATAGTGCTTGATTCCTCTCATACTTATGGTGATAGAAAACGAAATTGGAAATACTTCAAATGTTATGAAAGGGATGAATCTCTAAAGTCTGAAATTGAGGCAGCTTGGTGAAAAAGCGGGGGTCTAACAACACCACCCAATATTTCGATTAGCAATCTGTATGGACTAACTCCGAAATACTTTGCTAGAGAATCAACTAGACAGTCAGACTCAATCTAGATAAAAGTATCTCGAGGAGTTAATATCTCTCTCTTGATTTGATTTTTACTCAAGCAAAAACCAATAGCGAGTCTTTATCAAATACAAGGAATACTTGGACGGTACCAAAGACCAATGTCCAAGGATCAATCAATATCAATCAACAACCAAAGGTTGGATTTCCAATTGATGATCACGAACGCACAACCTGTATTATTTCAATTATATAAAATATAATGCGGAAAAGAAATAACACAGACACCAGAAATTTTGTTATCGAGGAAACCGCAAATGCAGAAAAACCCCGGGACCTGGTCCAGATTGAATACACACTGTATTAAGTCGCTACAGACACTATCCTACTGCAAACTAACTTCGGACTGGACTATAGTTGAACCCCAATCCGTCTCCCGCCGATCCAAGGTACAATTGTACTCCTACGCCTATGATCCCAGCAGGATACTGCGCACTTGATTCCCTTAGCTGATCTCACCCACAACCAAGAGTTGTTGTAACCCAAAATCACAGACTTGATAATAAACAGATCTGTCTCACACAGAAAAGTCTATAAAGGATAAATCTGTCTCCCACAGATAAACCCTAGGTTTTGTTCCGTCTTTTGATATAAATCAAGGTGAACAGGAACCAATTGATAATCCGGTCTTATATTCCCGAAGAACACCTAGATTAATCAATCACCTCTCTACAATCCTTCCTGACTACACAAGCGGATTGTCGAGGAATCACAAACAGTGAGACGAAGATGTTTGTGACTTCTTTATCTTGCCTATCGGAGAACTCTCACGATCTCAAGCCAATCAATCGATTGTACTCGTACGATAGAAGATGCAAGATCAGATCACACAACTACGATAAAGTAGTATCGGTCTGGCTTCACAATCCCAATGAAGTCTTTAAGTCGTTAACCTGATTTTAGAGAAGAAAATCAAAGGTTAATGGAGATCGACTCTAGCGGGCGCACTAGTAGCACACAGATGTGGGGATTAGTTTTGCACAATGCTAGATGTCTCCTTTATATAGCCTTCAAATCAGGGTTTTGCCTTAGTTACAAAGCAATCCTTATTCACCGTTAGATGAAAACCTGATTTAGATTCAAGCTAATATTTCTCAACCGTTAGATCGAAAACTTAGCTTGTCACACACACTTGGGTAGACGTTTACTGGGTTCGTGAAAACCATGCCCAAACGTGTACGTGTATGTTGGTTCAACATAGTAACCCAAAAGGTTAACCATATGAGCATTTCATATTAACCTTGTTCTTCTTCACCATAACTAGTTCAATTGACTCAAATGAACTAGTTAAAGAGTTGTTCAATTGCTATGAGATCTTATGTAACTACACAAGACACAATTGAAACAAAGATGATTCGATTCGATTGAATCGGCTCATGAACATTATAGCCACGGTTTGCATAAAGCATTCCTTAGTAATTTAATGTTTCATGTTCAGAGCACATCTTTAGATCATAACCTCTTAAGTTCACAAACAAGTTCGCGGACTTAAGTTAATCGGTTGAGTTTTCCAAACTCAGCAGAAATTCTCGGAAAGAGAACTTCCGCCAGTTCGCGGACTTCGCGGACTGAGTTCGCGGACTTAGCACACAAACGAGTTTTGGAAAATCCAGCAGAAATTCTCGGTCGAGAACTTCCGACAGTTCGCGGACTGAGTCTGCGACTAGGTTCGCGGACTTGGCAAGCCAATTCCACAATCCTCCCGATTTCTCTTGATCAACAAAGTTCGAAAACTTCGGTTCAAGGAATACATGGTTATGTAATCTAAACTCTCATTTCAATCATTGAGACATTCTCAGAGGACGCTATGTAGCCGTTATTCACAGACCGATTCACGTCAGAGCAATTCTCAAAGTGATTGAAACTTTTCATGACTTTCGTCACTAGGTGAAGATAAACTTGATCAAAGCGAAACGCTTTACCAACACACGATTTCGAGATAAAAGATAAGCAATGAATGCTCAGCTCGAAATGTCAAATGTGTATGATCTAGTCTATATAGCATACGACTTTTGTCTCATAAGAAGTAGGAGATAGAAGAGATAGACTTTTGAGTGATAGATAAGTTCAAGTCTCCACATACCTTTTTGTTGATGAAGTTCCACGGTTCCTTGTATAGATCTTCGTCGTTGTATGATGAATCGCCATGAAGTCCTTGAGCTCAACTACACTTTTCTATCCTAGTCCGAGACTTAGCTATGTAGGCTAGAAATCAAGACTTATAGTTTTGATCACTAACATTGACAAACATGCTTGAGATAGCAACGCATGCGAGGTTGACCGAGCTATGCTCTAACAATCTCCCCCTTTGTCAATTTTAGTGACAAAACTATTAATACATATGGAATACAAAAAAGATAAACTTTAGTGGCTCCTATTCCATAGTCTAATCTTCAACGTTCCTTGAAATCTTCGTCCTTCCAAGTACTCCAATGATCCCAAAGGTTGTAAGTTTAGCACCATCGTTGTTGAAGATCCGTAGCTATAACAATGAGAGAAATCGAGATTCTCGATCATTATTATACAGTGTCATAGTATTATTATATAACATCAAAGTCCAATTGTATCACGACTTTAACAATAATACTACGGTGATATGTATCACTCCCCCTTAGTCAATACTCCATCTCGATCATGGAAACCACTCCCCCTTACACAATGATCCGAAAACCATATGTATTTGTAGTGTGAACTACAATATTTCTCCCCCTTTTTGTCAATAAAATTGGCAAAGGTACAAGAATGGGATCATAATGAAATTTCCACAAGAGACATTTCATGACCAAAAGAAAAATACATACCAACTTAATTTAGATGCAATCTAATAGCCGAAGCTAACAACATTCATCAAGGAGTTTTAAGATACAAGATAACCCCTATAAAATTCCACAGCCGCACTCCCCGCAAGATATTACCATTAAGCACAAGTTCAAAAGAACTCTCCCCCATTTGATGTCATTCCCGAGAGAACAACAAGAGCGACCTTAATTTCGAAAGAAAAGAAGGATTTTTATTGGACACCAAAAACCATAGGAATGATTTTCTATATCCAAAGCTCAACCAAATTAACCACAAGTAAACCCATGATTAATTCAATTGGAATACGCAACTAAATCAAACCACAAAAGTGATCAATTTAATTGAAAGTGCTCAACATAAGTAAACTCACGGAGCTACGACTAAGTCAATCACACGGAGATGACTAACTTAACCGTTCAAATACTCAACATAAGGAAAACCTTACGGAATATATGACTACATTAACCAAAGAACATGATAGTGTAGCCTTTCATATACTCAACACAAGAACTTGTGGAATATATGAAAACTCAACTAGATTAATTACAAGAGAACCTATAATTAATCTAATTGGAATACAAAAACCAAACTAATCACCGAAGTAATCAATTTAATTATTTTGGGCTCAACATAAGAGAACTTATGGAACCCCGACTAAGTTCATCATAGAATATGACAACATTAACCGTACATGTTCTCAACATAAAAAAGAAGACTTATGGAATACTAACTAAATAACCAAACTAGTTGATTAATTTAGTTCCTAATGCTCGACATATAGCATCTTATGGAACAACCAACAAAGCCAAGGTAAATCGACTTAGTTGTAAGGTGCTCAACATAAGACACACAATGGAGCCTTCACGGTAAAACATAATAAAATGGATTAATGAAGATCAATACCGTGGATAACATAGAAGGATCTATTCTATTTTCCATCATAACGTCATAGTAGACTTTATCCTTGTTGAACAAAAGATTTTATCCTATTTTTCATCAAATACGTGACTGCATAGGAATAACTTTTGTATATGTCAAAAGTCCATTTGTCCTTTCATCAATACGAATACCGATTCATGAACGACTTTGTTTTTGACCGCAATATGGGACCTTCAAGTTCACGGACGTAAACAATACATATCCCATAGAAATATTGCAATATCACAAACCATTAAAATACTGAAATAAACATCATCCTCCAAATATTTTTAGAATTTAATAACCAATAAACCTAAAAAATAACATAAGAAGATGAAAAAAAAAATAGCTATGTGTAGTCACAATCATCGCTATTCAAAGCACTAGTTATTCTTCCAACTAATCCAAAAAGAAGATATACTAGGTATCTATACCTCTTATCAATAATTTCACTTACCTTGAACATTCTTCTCGTATTCCCTATATTCTTCAAGCTCATATTCGATTAGGTCAATCCTGATTCAAGATTATCCATTTTCTCCTCAATTTTTTTGGAAGACACTTCAAGTTCATTTTTCAGAGCACGAACTTGTTCCAAAACGAGATTCATGGTTAGAGAGAGCTTATCAAACTGAGAGACAGAAGGGTTCTCATCAGAAGAAGAGACATGTTTGTCACAACACATCTCATTGTCAGAAGAATCGAAAAGAATCTTCTTTGAGGGAAATAGAACTATCCATACATCACTTTCTTTACTTGAAAGACTAGAGGATGACATGATAGAGAGGATGAAATGAGAGTGCTGAAGAGGTAGAGCCTTTTAAAAGGAATACAGGGTAGAATTCGCAGAAACACCCTTTTTACAAAATCCTAACAGAAGTTGGTTATCAAAAAACCTGAAGCCGTTCACGAACAAGACCTGAAAAAAACACAAAAAAAAAATATTTCAATCCCCTTGTATATTATGATTCTTGTATAAGAGGAAGAGAACACAAGAATCATTTTTCAACAAGTTTACTGAGCATAAGGCCTCCAATCCAAGATTGGACTGGGATAATCTTTGCAAAGAGAGAAACCACCCATTTCACTAGGTTTCTGCTTATCCATTTTGATCAGAGTTTTAAAAAATTTGACTGTAGATTTTTGCAAATTCTACACCGTTTTTGAAAACACCTTTTGATGAAAGGTAGACTTCCTTTTTGTTTTCAGCATACTACGGTTAGCCAGGAAGGACTGTTTTTGATTTGACGTGCTAAGATGATCCTGAGGTGAACTCAACTGAACGGAGTGATTTGTTAGACTCTTTTCCGATAAACTCTTGGAGTTCAACACAAAATCAGGAGAGGTTTGCTGATCCAACACAAGCGGACATGTCACAGGGAATCATGAGAATGATTTTCAGCAAAAATACTGAGAGAGCAATCATAGATTTCCTCAGGAAAATAATCAAGAGTATTCATCCATGCTTTAGTTATCTCTCTTATCTCCGTTTCAGGATTTTTCGAAGAGGCTTGAACACACATAAGACCAGTTTCATTAGTACGGCTCTTCTTGGTATTCTTATCCTTTATATTGACTAACGAAGTTTCCTTTTGAGACTTTCTTTTACTACGTCTGAGGATCTTCTTAAGTTTTTGTATAAACAAAGACAAAGTAGAAATAAATCAATTCTCACTTTTCTCTTTCGTCAATTTTGGATGACAAGATTTATGATCAGGAGAGGTGACACGGTTTCCAAGCAAATGATGATCGTCTCTTGCCATATATTCGCGATCAAAAATTCTAATTTTTATGACCAGTGTGTTTCGTGAAAGAGTATTAAGGTTATTTCCTTCAACGATGGCATGTCTTTTGGGTTCGTATCTGGATGGCAGCGATCGAAGGATTTTCATCACAATTTCCTTTTCAGGAATTTTCCTACCCAATGCACATGATGCATTAACAATTTCAGACAGTTTGTGATAAAAATCGTCGAACGAATCTTCTTCTGCCATATAAAGGTCTTCCCATTCGGAATTAAGGTTTTGAAGCCTAGCTTCCTTTTCACTGGGGTTACCTTCAAATACGCTTTCTAAAGTATCCCAAGTTTCTTTAGACATAGTGCATGAGATCACATGATGTCTAAGGTTTCGGGAAACAACATGTAGGATGGCGTTCAACTCGTCGGAGTTTTGCGTTGCAGCAACTAACTCGGCAGTATTGTACATACATAAATCTTTTGGTACAACAACATCTTTTTCCATAACAACGGGAGTCTCATAGCCATTCACAACACATATCCATGATTGGAAGTCACGAGACTGAAGAAAAGTGCGCATAGCAACTTTCCACCATAGATAGTTTGAGTCATCGAGGACTGGTGCTACGTTAATAGAGATAACACTTATGTCCATAGAGTCAGATCGCTACAAACACGGACTTGTTAGGTCTTAAACGTGTTTGCCTGCTCTGATACCAAATGAAAAAGCGGGGGTCTAACAACACCACCCAATATTTTGATTAGCAATTTGTATGGAATAACTCCGAAATACTTTGCTAGAGAATCAACTAGACAGTCAGACTCAATATAGATACAAGTATATCAAGGAGTTAATATCTCTCTCTTGATTTGATTTTTACTCAAGCTAAAAACAATAGCGAGTCTTTATCAAATACAAGGAATACTTGGATGGTACCAAAGACCAATGTCCAAGGATCAATCAATATCAATCAACAACCAAAGGTTGGATTTCCAATTGATGATTACGAACGTACAATATGTATTATTTCAATTATATAAAATATAATGCGGAAAAGAAATAACACAGACACCAGAAATTTTGTTAACGAGGAAACCGCAAATGCAGAAAAACCCCGGGACCTAGTCCAGATTGAATACACACTGTATTAAGCCGCTACAGACACTAGCCCACTGCAAACTAACTTCAGACTAGACTATAGTTGAACCTCAATCAGTCTCCCACCGATCCAAGGTACAATTGTACTCCTACGCCTCTGATCCCAGCAGGATACTGCGCACTTGATTCCCTTAGCTGATCTCACCCACAACCAAGAGTTGTTGTAACCCAAAATCACAGATTTGATAATAAACAGATCTGTCTCACACAGAAAAGTCTATAAAAGGATAAATATGTCTCCCACAGATAAACCCTAGGTTTTGTTCCGTCTTTTGATATGAAATCAAGGTGAACAGGAACCAATTGATAATCCGGTCTTATATTCCCGAAGAACAACCTAGATTAATCAATCACCTCTCTACAATCCTTCCTGACTACACAAGCGAATTGTCGAGGAATCACAAACAGTGAGACGAAGATGTTTGTGACTTCTTTATCTTTCCTATTGGAGAACTCTCACGATCTCAAGCCAATCAATCGATTGTACTCGTACAATAGAAGATGCAAGATCAGATCACACAACTACGAAAAAGTAGTATCGGTCTGGCTTCACAATCCCAATGAAGTCTTTAAGTCCTTAACCTGATTTTAGAGAAGCAAATCAAAGGTTAATGGAGATCGAATTTAGCGGGTGCACTAGTAGCACACAGACGTGTGGGGATTAGTTTTGAACAATGCTAGATGTCTCCTTTATATATCCTTCAAATCAGGGTTTTTCCTTAGTTACAAAGCAATCCTTATTCACCGTTAGATGAAAACCTGATTTAGATTCAAGATAATATTTCTCCACCGTTAGATCGAAAACTTAGCTTGTCACACACACTTGGGTAGACGTTTACTGAGTTCATGAAAACCAACCCCAAACATGTATGTGTATGTTGGTTTAACATAGTAACCCAAAAGGTTAACCATATGAGCATTTCATATTAACCTTGTTCTTCTTCACCATAACTAGTTCAATTGACTCAAATGAACTAGTTAAAGAGTTGTTCAATTGCTATGGGATCTTATGTAACTACACAAGACACAATTGAAACAAAGATGATTCGATTCGATTGAATCGGCTCATGAACATTATAGCCACGGTTTGCATAAAGAATTCCTTAGTAATTTAATGTTTCATGTTCAGAGCACATCTTTAGATCATAACCTCTTAAGTTCACAAACAAGTTCGCAGACTTAAGTTAATCGGTTGAGTTTTCCAAACTCAGCAGAAATTCTCGGAAAGAGAACTTCCACCAGTTCGCGGACTGAGCACACAAACGAGTTTTGGAAAATCCAGCATAAATTCTCGGTTGAGAACTTCCGACAGTTCGCGGACTGAGTCTGCGAACTAGGTTCGCGGACTTGGCAAGCCAATTCCACAATCCTCCCGATTATTCTTAATCAACAAAGTTCGAAAACTTCGTTTCAAAGAATACATGGTTATGTAATCTAAAATCTTATTTCAATCATTTAGACATTTTCAAAGGACGTTATGTAGTCGTTATTCACAGACCGATTCACGTCAGAGCAATTCTCTAAGTGATTGAAACTTTTCGTGACTTTCGTCACTAGGTGAAGATAAACTTGATCAAAGCGAAACGCTTTACCAACACACGATTTCGAGATAAAAGATAAGCAATGAATGCTCAGCTCGAAATGTGAAATGTGTATAATCTAGTCTATATATCATACGACTTTTATCTCATAAGAAGTAGGAGATAGAAGGGATAGACTTTTGAGTGATAGATAAGTTCAAGTCTCCACATACCTTTTTGTTAATGAAGTTCCACGGTTCCTTGTATAGATCTTCGTCGTTGTATGATGAATCTCCGTGAAGTCCTTGAACTCAACTACACTTTTCTATCCTAGTCCGAGACTTAGCTATGTAGGCTAGAAATCAAGACTTATATTTTTGATCACTAACATTGACAAACATGCTTGAGATAACAACGCATTCGAGGTTGACCGAGCTATGCTCTAACACTTGGAATCATCAAATCAATGGTTCACATGCTTATAAGTTGTTTCAACTTCTTATTATTACTAGAAGATATGTCTCTAAATTGAATACGGAGAAGTTTATCAATATTCAAAGCAATATCTTTCTTCTACACCAATAGATTGAAGCTATTCAGGAGGAGAGTCACGATAGTAACACTACCAATCAAGTGCAACAGCTGGAGAATCAGATCGAGCATTGGCACCAAATGTAAAATGAATTTTGGGGGCAAAAGTATAGAGATGAATATTACCTGGAGATGGACAGAAACACAAAACATCACCATGTTATGGCTAACAAAAGAAGGTCAAGAAATAATATCATGGCTCTAAAAGATGAGAATGGAAACTGGTGCACTTCAAGAATGGAGTTAGAAAATTTACTCAATGAGCATTGTGGTAAGTTATACACCACTTTCTCACCAGTACAGAATGATCAAATGTTGCAATGCATTCCCCAAGCTATAACAGATGTAGATAATAGTGAGTTAATGCGAATTCTGGATGCAGCAGAAATTTTCAAAGTATTAAAAGGAATGAAATCATGGAAATCCCCTGGACCAGATGGCTTTCCACCTGGTTTCTTCAAATCTCATTGGAACACTGTGGGTATTGAAATGTTACAGCAATTCTTTCGCACAAGTTATTTACTAGATAGTTTAAATGCTACTAATGTTTCTTTGATCCCAAAAACAAAAAAAAAAACAAGCAATTCCCATCAGACTTGAGACCTATTGCTTTATGCAATACCTCATATAAGATAATCTCCAAGATTATGTCATCTCGCATGAAGAAGGTAATGGGAAAGATAATCTCACCTCTCCAAGAAGCGTATGTGCAGGAAAGACAGATTTCAGATAACATTCATCTAGCTCAAGAGATAATGCGCACAATGAAAAATAAAAATGAAGAAACTAATTATCTTGCTCTAAAACTGGACATGCCTAAAGCCTTCGATAGGCTTGAATGGTCCTTTCTCAAAGATGTTATGATTCAGATGGGGTTCTGTCTTGATTGGTGTAATCTCATCATGCAGTGTATTACCACTGTTAAGATCTCTATACTTCTGAATGGAGATCCTTGTGTTGCTTATCAACCAACAAGGGGTGTAAGGCAAGGTGATCCGTATCACCTTATTTGTTCATTATTGTAATTAAGGCTTTATCTAGGCAACTCTATCATGCAGAACATAAACATCTTATAGAAGGAATTAAAATTGCTCCAAGTGCTCCTTCTATTTCACATTTATTCTTCGCGGATGATTGCTTGTTATTCTTAAAAGCTGATCTTCATAATGTGAACAATGTGCTGAAAATTATTGAAAATTTTGGAGATGCTTTTGGTCAAATGGTGAATTTCAACAAATCCAGTGTACACTTTAGTGATCATGTACCTCAAAGATTCTGTAGAATCTTAACAAGGAGATTGAAAGTACCAAGAATGCAATCAGATGAAAGATATCTGGGTATACCTCTCATCATTGGCAAGAAAAAGAAAGAGAGCTTTTCGCAATTATTGGACAGAGTTAAAAGCCGTCTCAATTCCTGGGACAACAAAACTATGTCTTAATGCGGAAAATCCTTAACGACTAAAAATGTTACAAATACGATTCCAACATATTCTATGAGCTTTTTCCAAATTCCTATTCATATACTCAATAAGATAGAAGCTGCACAAAGGGATTTTTGGTGGGGATTCGAAGAAAAGAGAGGTACATATGTAACCTCTTGGAAAAACTTAGGGCTGCATAAGAACTGTGGTGGACAAGGCTTTAGGTACTTGAAAATCTTAAACCATGCTCTACTGGTTCGTGCAGCTTGGAGAATCTGCTTAAGCATTGATGCTCAATGGGGTAAGGCTATTCAAGCTAAGTACTTTCCATATACCAGTTTGCTTCATTCTACAGTAAAGTCGAATTGTTCATGGGCTTGGAAGGGCATTCAAAAACAGTTCAATTTTATAAAAAAAAATAGTCATTGGAGGTTAGGGAAAGGCAGCAAGATAAAAATATGGTTGGATGTATGGATTTTGGGATTAAATGAACCAGCAATACCAAGAGAAGGAGTTACAGATAGTGAATCTGATGTTTGGGTGCAAGATATTATGCTTCAAGATAACAGACAATGGAATATTGATCTAATACGACATTTATTTGATGCTCAAACGGCTGATAGGATACTGGATATGAGAATATGTTAGAGCACTGCTCGGTCGAACTCGCATGCGTTGCCATCTCAATCATGTTTTTCAATGTTAGGGATCAAAACTATAAGTCTTGATTTCTAGTCGACTTATAGATGTCTCGGACTAGGACATAGATTGTATAGTTGAGCCTTAGACTTCACGTCGTTCATCATTTGAAGACGAAGAACTACTAAGGAGAGCTTATGGAACTTCATCGATAAAAGGTATGTGGAGACTGAAACTCATCTATCACTTGGAAAGTCTATTTCTACTCTATATCCTATATTGAGACATAAGTCGTGTTACGATATAGTTTTCTATTATACACATTTGATATTTTGAGCTGAGTGTAAATCGCTTACATATCTCTCGAAATATGTGTTGGTAAGATTTCGCTTCGACCAAGTTCATCTTATATTCTTGACGCAAGTCAAAAGATGATCATGTGAAAATTTTCGAGCAACATCTTACATGGTTTGTGTGATACAATCATTTGATGTAAACTTGGAATGTTTCGTTATGATTATTTCAATAACTTGAAAATTGCTTTGATGCTAATAGTGTGTGAAAACGACTATTGTCATCCTCTAAGAAAGTTTCAATGATTGAAATAAGAGTTTTAGAACACTTAACCATTATTGGATATGTCATGTTGTGTACTCTTGTACATATGTAATCCATGTCCGGGAACCATAGTATGCGTACCCATACACATACCTGTTGGCTTGAGAAGTCCGGGAACCTAAGTATGCGTACCCATTCGCGTACTGGCGTAAGGTTCATGTCTGAATATTTCTGCTGGAATAGAAGTTCGCGTACCCGTTTGCGTACTAGCGAAAACCAATTTTGGTCCGGGTATTTCAAGTATGCGTACCCGTTTGCATACTTGAAGGTTAAAGTTCTAAAGTCGGTTATGTTCATGAACTTAAATATTTATAAAATAAGGAATGCAATCTTTGCAAACCATGTCTGTAATGTTCATGAATTGATTCGAGTGAATCAAATCGATTTTGGTTCAATTGTGTTCTTGTATAATTCTATGAGAATGTAGCAATTGAACAACTCTTTAACTAGTTTCATTTGAGTCATTTGAACTAGTTATGGTTAAGATGAACAAGGCTGATATAAGAGTATTCATATGGATAACCTCGGTTAACTATTATTGAACTAACATGGTGTACACGTTTAGGTACGGTTACATAAACCTAAATGGGGGTACATTTCATTTGTGTGTAACAAGCTAAGTTCGATCTAACGGTTGAAAGATATTAACTTGGTTGAATCAGGTTTTTCATCTAACAGTGAATATTGAATGCTTTGTTACCAAGGTAACTTGGATTGCAAACCCTGATTTGAAAACTATATAAAGGAGAAATCTAGCAACTGGGAAACCTAATCCCCACACTTCAGTGTGTTACTAGTTGCATAACTAGAGTCGATTCTCCTTTAACCTTAGGTTTCTCTCGAGACCCTATAGGTTAACGACTTGAATACTTCATTGAGATTGTTAAGCCAGACCCAACTATTTTCTCTGTAGTTGAGTGATCTGATCTTGCATCTTTTATCTTGTTGAGTACAATTGAAATAATTGGCTCGAGATTAATATCTCTGATATGCAAGATAAAAGTTATCACAAACATCTTCGTCTCATCGTTTGTGATTCCACAATATCTTGTTTCGCTAGTCGATTAAGATTATTGTGAGGTGATTGATAATACTAGGTTGTTCTTCGGGAATATAAGACCGATTTATCAATTGTTTCATGTTCACCTAGATTCATCAAAAGATGGAACAAAACTCATAAGTATTTCTGTGGGAGACAGATTTATCTATACTAATAGACTTTTCTGTGTAAGACGGATTTGTTTATCAAGTCTTCGACTTTGGGTCGTAGCAACTCTTGGTTGTGGGTGAGATCAGCTAAGGGAATCAAGTACATAGTATCCTGCTGGGATCAGAGACATAAAGAACGCAAATGTACCTTGAATCAGTGTGAGATTGATTAGGGTTCAACTACAATCCAGTCCGAAGATCATTGGTAGTAGGCTAGTGTCTGTAGCAGCTTAATACAGTGTGGTGTTCAAAGCTGCACTAGGTCCCGAGGTTTTTCTTCATTTGCGGTTTTCCTCGTTAACAAAATTCTGGTGTCTGTGTTATTTCTTTTCCGCATTATATTTTGTTATATAATTGAAATATCACAGGTTGTGCGTTAAGATTAATCAATTAGATAATCCAACATGTGGTTGTTGATTTAAATTGATTGACACTTGAACATTGGTCTTTGGTACCGTTCAAGTTGTTTCATATAATAATCAGGCTCGTTGATTCTATCTGTTTGATTTGTTAATTACATTGTGAAACAGAGACATAAACTCTTGTATATACTTTTCTCTAGATTGAGTCTGACTTTCTAGTTGACTCTCTAGAAAGTATATTGGAGTAAGTCCTCTCATATTGCAAAACGAATTATTGGGTGTGGTTGTTATACCCCCACATTTTCATAATACCCAATTCTGCTGAGGATAAGCTAATTTGGAAATTTACCAAGAATGGATGCTTTACTCTGAAATCAGCTTATAACAAGCTACATGAGCTCAGTCTAGTAACCTGCAAGTCTCTATAACTATTCAAGATACTGAAGTCAGGTGGAAAGAATTTTGGAGTATCAAAACATGACCAAGGATAATGCACTTTTCTGGAAATGCTTAATTGATATTTTGCCCACAAAAGAAAGATTGTCAAGGAACTACCACTACATCAACAGACAATGCCCACTCTGCAATCAATATGATGAAACAGTGATGCACGTGTTATTCTTATGCCCTTTCTCAAGGGCTGGATAGATGCTAATTCCTGGAGGTTCTTCTGGCTTATCGGGAACTTACAACAGTATTTCTGCAATGTTTGAAAGCTGGCTGAAGCAGGGACAGCAGCAGAGCTCACACAATAGTTTCCTTCATACAACAATGGTGGTTCATGGTCCATATGGAACACAAGATGTGATGTGAATTTCCAAAATCTGAAGATTCAGCCGCAAGCAGTAGCTAAAAAGGCTTTAATATTCTCTGTGTACTTAGAGAATCTATATAGCAGATCTTATAACCATAACATACTAGCACAAGTCATACTGCCCATAGAAATAATTTGGCAGGCCCCTATTTCTCCTTTTCTTAAAGTGAATTGTGATTCTTCATTTGATGCAAGCACTGGATTTACAGGCATTGCTCTAATACTATGTGATTCGCAGGAAAATGAAGGGGAAGCGTCTCAAAGTGATATGCAGGAATAAGAAGCTCGGAGCAAGCTGAGTGTTTAGCTTTCTATGAGGCTGTTAGCTGGAGCAAGGAAATGCATATCTCACATATCATAGTAGAGACAGACCTTCAAGGAATTAAAGGATACGTTAATAAAGCTGCTCTAAAAATTGCCTGAGAAAGTGAAACTCTCCTGCTTGATGTGATTGATAAACTTAGTTCTTTTGATAATTGGGTATGTAGTTTTATCCCAAGAAAATGTAATAAATCTGCTGACATTCTTGCAAAATACAGTAGAAAGTATGGAGTCTCAAGGGTTTGGTCAGATAACCCCCTGATATCATTGAGTCACAGTTATTGTCACACAATTTTTCTTCAAGTTAATAATAATTTTGTTTGCATCAAAAAATAAATAAGCAATCATATCAGGGACCTGAGTTTGAAACTTTTCAGTAAAAAACTTTGTTATCGATTAAAAAAAAGTCATACGTGAAATTCTAACCATTAAAAAAAGTTGTTGAAGCCAATATAGTTAATATCGGATATCGGTTTATCTTGGTCGGGACCGATACACTGATATGACATTTATATCGGGGATATGATCAGTGTAATATCGGTTCCAAATTTTAAGACTATAATTTTATAGCAAACATTTTCTTCACACATTTTCTGTTAAGATATAATAGATACCGTCAATTTTATCAAAAACACAAGAGAGTAACTTCAATAACTTTAAAGTTCACTACCTAAAATGATAATTAAACAAGTTCAAACTAGAAACAGGAGAGTAACTTAAATAACTGTGAAGTCCACTACCTAAAATGATAATTACACAAGTTCAAACTAGAAACGGGAGAGTAACTTCAACAACTTTAAAGTTTACTACCTAAAATGGTAATTAAACAAGGATATTACAATTTTAATCAAATCATGCGCGACATTATAGATATCATCATCTTCAGTAACTCCATTAGCTCCACCAAGTAGTCCATACTCAGTGCCTAACATCAATTCATCAGTATCATATCCGTCATACTCAGAGTCGGTTGGGTAAGTAGACTTACTTCGAGAGCTACATGCACCTCTAGTACCAACTGGCCCACTTTC
Organism: Papaver somniferum; assembly: GCF_003573695.1. Lineage (NCBI taxonomy): Eukaryota > Viridiplantae > Streptophyta > Magnoliopsida > Ranunculales > Papaveraceae > Papaver > Papaver somniferum. Next base: position 28,815,618 of record NC_039361.1, on the reverse strand, counting down.
TTCACCAAGAATATCTTGCAAATTCTCTAAATTTACACTATCACCTTGCACAACCAAGTCATCCAAGTTTTGTGGATCCAACCATTCATCATTTTCATCACGGTCATCAAGAAAAATAGGATTACGAGCTTTCTCATTATCGTTATATTCTGCAATTTCTTTATAATGACGCTGCAATTTCTTGTTATATTGGATAAAGACACTAGCATTCAATTTTTGTTGTTTTATGCGATTCCGCTTCTTGGAGTACAACTGAAATACGAAAAATAAATAGGTAAACTAATTGTTTCATGAATTGTTGCTTGTTGTGATCAGAAGACATCAATATACACTGACTTAGCGATATAATCTAGTGTTAGTTACTGAAGTTCATGACTTTGCAAAGAACAAAATGCAGCTGTGAAAACGGAACAAGTAAGACTCACATTCTGAAATGTGCTCCAGTTTCGCTCACATGTGGAAGCAGAAGAAGTAAGACTCAATACCCTGATTGTAAATTTTTGTAGGTGTGGCACATCAATCGATTCCTCCATATGTAATCCACCAATCATCTGTCATAAACACGGAAAAAGTAGTTAATCAATACAAACCTATCTAACAAAAACGTAATCAAGCTTTAAACTTACAGAACCGGCAAACTTACGAGGTTTATCTTTGTCTCTTCTTCTTTTGAAAGTCGGAGTTCCCAGGAGCCCATAAGCATCACTGTACAGTCTCAATTCACTTGTTGCTTGATCACCTTCATATTCATTGGTTATAAGCCTTTGCATAGCTGTATGAAGTCCCCCTTTGATTTCTATGTACTTTGGATCATTATCCGTTAAATGAGATGGAATCTTATAGAATATGGAAGGATTTAAATAATATGCAGCACAATGTAGAGGAGGATTAAAGTTATTCTTTCATCTTTTATCAAAAACAACCTTAATTACATCCCAAGTATCATTATCTTCACTGAAATTCTCCTCAAGTTGATCCCTTTCTATTCTCATTGCATCATAAAAACAAGGCATTGTAGGTTTGCGTTCGATATCCACTAACCTTACAACCTTAACTAAAGGCTTTAGCAAACTACATGAGTAATCAACATATTCCCAAAATGTACTACTTGTAACAATTTTTAGTGCATTAATACCCAAAGTTTCTTTTGCAAACCTAGTTTTCACCCACCTATCATTCACAAACACCATTTGCAGAGGAGTTTTATACTTTTGAAGACTCTCTAGTGTGTAGTATTGAGTTTCAAATCTAGTTTTTATAGACCTATGTAAGTCTGAACGTGTCAAATCCCTCATTAAACTCAATACTTGAAAATGAGCATATATATATGTAACCAGTCTCTTACCTAGAGTGATGGTTGTCTTGATTCGTAATGAACTATATATATGCTTCCCTACCTTTTTAAAGTTTGAACCATTATCCGTAATGAACTGAACTACATTTTCTTCCCCAACATCAACAATTACCTCATTTACAAGCTTACCTATGAAATCAGCATCATTGGTTCTATCTGAGGCATCTACAGACTTCAAAAACTGAACCTTTAGGACAAGGTTTTTAAAGCGTGAAGCGAAGAATGACTCATTTTTTCATTTCGAAGAAGCGATGTGTATGTTGAAGCGTGAAGCGTCGCTTCATGGTTGATGTTTGAAGCGAAAGCTTTCTTATAAATAACGCTAATTGTAGTGTAAACCATAAAATCTAGAAAAATAATATGTATATATATTTCATATACGTTCAATTATTATCAAAAACGAAGGTATGGTACAGTGGTTCACTGTACTCTAGCTGAATTGGGATATCTTGGGTTCGAATCTCCTCAGGGTTTTCTTTTTTTTTCCCTTAAAGCGCATTGATCGGTGCCTAATAATGCATATTTCTATATCATTTTGTTATCTTTTATCACATCTCAAGTGCTTTAATGTCACATTTTAAGTGAAATTATGTATTTTCCATCTTGAAACATCAACTATCTTTTTTGTTGTTGTAAATAGTGATATTTTGTGTTTGTTTTGTATTTGTAGGATTGATAAACATGGGGAGATACCTAAAGTGAGCAGGTGGATGAAGACTAGAGTGGCGGAGGCGTTATGGAAAGTGGAAACATTTGCACTAAATGGTGGGTGTCAGAGAAATGGAAGGATAATCAATGGTCCAAAATGTTCAAGTCATATTTGAAGTCAAGGAAGTCAACGAATCTCACCCTTGAGCATCTAAACAAGCTACACATGCCTAACACCCAAGTAACCCCCTTTACACTTTCCCTTCTCGTTTCCAAAATCAAAAGAAAGAAAAAGAAACCCATATTCTCCACTCTCCCTCACCAACTCTGATGAAACCCATACCTCCATCTCTACCTTGCGGTGTTCTTATTCCCCATTTTTACACTCCAAAAATATCAAAGCCCTGTTCTCTACTGTCACACACAATTCCATCACTACACATACCAATTATCATCTCACAGTAACCTATTTATAGGTTGAAGATAGTCTTGGAGCTAGAAAGATTGTGGCTTGCATGTCTTATTCTCTACAACCCCACTCATGGAAGCCTATACCCCATCTACAATAGGCTTCGGTGAAGAAACCCCAATAGCAAATCAACGTGTGAGTGATGATAGTTTTAATATTGATTTTTATTGTGATTTGGTAATGGTAATTGATTGGTTGGATTGGAGAAAGTTTCTATAAATTGGGGGGAGTATGTATTGTAAAACTCATGCCCGGTGTATCCGGTGCACCAAGCTTTAGTTATAATTTAGGTTTAATTTCAGTTTCTCCATGTTTTAGTTTTCTTTTCTAACTAGTGTTGAGATGAAACCCCTAAATAATAAGAATTGCTTGATTTGGTTCTACTTTTTCTCTATGAATCTATATTGAAAAACATGATTTAATCTCTGAATTCATATCAATTTATTCTCACCTTGTATGTCATGCATCCTTGGTAGTTTGATCAATTCTTTGATGTGTATTCAAGCTTTGTAAACTGATTTAGTTCAATTTGTGATTACCTATGCCTTAAACAGATAGGTAATGCTAGGAATTGACACTTATAGTTCAGTCTTTGATTGGTTGTGCCATAACAAGACAACCAATGCTTGGGTTTGACAGATTTTTAGCTTGAGGTTAATTCATCCATTTGTGCAAGTGATTTATCACTTCTTCAAGGTAGTTTGAGGCTAGAACTTCTATAACTCCTTGATTAAATGAGCACTAGTATATCGAATTAAGAAATTCTATGCGTATAGAAGGTGGATTCGAATCCCTAGTTTACCATTTATTGCTCTGTAATCTTATTTCTTTTGTATAATCATCCATCACTTTGTCGTATCGACGCAAACAAAACCCCTTTTTGTCACTATTTGGATTGAATCAGTTGTAGTAAGGCTATAGTTTCAACTCTATACCCACCTTATCCCTGTAGATCGATCTGTGTTTGCACTATATACAATAAGGAACTGTGCACTTGCAGTTTACTGTAGGCTTGTTTAAAGTCCTACCAATTTTTTGGCGCCGCTGCCGGGGACTCGGTAGCGGTGTAGCTGAAGTTTCTGTCCCTACCTCGCTGATTTTTATTATAACCCTGTATATATGTGTTTAGGTTTTCTGTTTTCATGTTGTTAGTGTAGTTTGTTTTTTCTCTATTGTATTTGTCTGTGTCGTTATAGTATAACTTAGTAGTTAATTCATCTGTCATATATCTTGCATCTTGTTCTAGTTAAGGGTGTTTTTCACTGCACTTTGTAGCTTGTCTGTTTTCTATAAGCTTCTTCCATTTGTATCTGTAGTAGAAACTGTAGTTTTTTTTTTAATCATTCCATTGTCACTCGCATAGACTGCATCTTATTTCTGTTAGGGTAGGTGCATCATCATCTTGTGTCATAACTAGTTTGAGTTGTCTGCATTTTGGTTGGTTGTAAAATTATTGGGTTTCTGCTGTTTTTAGTTCTCTCAGTATACAGTATTATAGGCTGTAAATATCCATCAGCAAGTAGTATAATCTGTAACTTTCATTTTGTTGTAACTTTTTGTAACTGTTGTCATATCTCTTTCAGTTTTCTACAGTCCTGTAGTTTAGGGTACAAATTTGTAGTTGTATGTCATATTGCATCGTATCATATTCTGCATCAGTAGCTTTCCAGTTCGCTTAACCATTTCAGTAGTTGAACATTTTCTTAGCATAACTGATTCTTAGTTGCAGTTCTATTAAGTCATCTCTGTAGGTCAAGCACTTGTATCAATCTTGCATCTCATTTCAGTTTAAGCATTATTGTATATAAGTGCATTGTTTGTGCGTCATAGCTAATTTTTGTCCTGTAGCTTTCTGGCATATATGCTTCAGCCGTTTCATAGTTTCTAAATGTATTATGTCGCTATCGAAGTCCAGCACTAGCTAGAGACCTTGTTTAGATTACAGGTGCTCATTAGTCTCACACTTGTTGCATCTTGTCACACTCTATATAGTAAAGTTTTGTCCATATTCAAGCACCTGCATTACTTGGGTGTGGTCCATAGTTTTATCAAAAGTGCATAATAATTCATAACTTAGCCTCTCATAGTAATTGCATTAGTTAATCATGTTCGTAGCAGCTGAAAACTAAATAACTAGCTTCTCATAGTCCTGTTAGTATTTTATTTAGAATTCAAAGTCACCGGTCATAGTGCCAATCGCCCCTACCAGTCCTCTGTAATATACTATTCCATAAATTATTGGTAGTTATAGGTTAATGTATATGTATTTTTATTTTTCTTTGTATATACAACTCTCAGTACTGACATTTTCCCCGAGCAGTATCAGGTGCTCGTAATGTTGCTGCAAAAGGAAAGGACAGGCAGTTGTCGTGCCTTCTCCGGGTACTGTACCGGCAGATAGAAGAAGTACCACAGAAGCCACTAGGAAGGTAAACAATATTTAGTTCAGTGTAGTCTTCTCTCGGATGCGCACCGGAGGTAAGTCTCTTGAACACTACAACAAAATTACGTCTAGGAATGATTTGTAATTGCTTAGCCTGAATGGTTTAATATTGGGTTTAACATCTGAGCTTCATATTGTGTTAACAAATACGAGTTGGCCTCTCGTTAGTTGACCATATTTTACCGTACTCCAATCCAATAGAAACCCAGTTCAGGATTGATAGACGTCACAACACTCTTACATTGGTACAACAACATCATTTTTAATTTTTCTTGTTAATTTTTGTTATTGTAATCTTGTATAGTGTGTTTAGCCTGTCATATTTTTGTCTTAGTAGCTTATATATGTTCTTATATGCATCATTCTATTTAGGATTTGTTACTAGCATTTAGAATAGATTTATTTTATTTTTCTTTATCTAAAAAAAAAACAAAAAAAAAATGTCAGGATTTTGGTCTGCAACTGGGGATGAGAAAAAATCCATTAGAGAACTTGCTTATGGGTATGCTTCACGTTATGAGCCTCCCACAGACCATGATGTCAATATTTATAGGGATTGTTATGGACATTTTCATAGTCTTGAGCCTCAATACTTGAACCCTAATGATTATGCGCACATGTATCAATCGCTACAGGGAGAAAATGAACATTTTGGTAATGCCCATCTCACACAATCATCACTTTTGGAACAGTTAGAATCTCAAATCACAGCTTTAGAAATGCAAATACGTGAGAAATCTGTCGCATCTAATTCACCTAGGAAATATGAAATTCATGCTTGTACCTTGTGTGGTAGCTTAAGCCATCTTGTTGATAACTGCTATATTTTGCATGCTTATAGGCAATCTAGAGAAGGCCATGAAAATCCAAAATATGAAATGCCCATAAATTACGAAGCTAGTAGTCATTGGGACCATAATCAACCTTTCGAAGGTTGCGATCAGTATTTTATAAATCCCAATGACCATGCACACATGTATCATCCACCACAGTGGGAAGTTGAAACTTTTTGTACTTCCTCGACCTCTTATAGGCAATCTGTGGAAGAAAATCTCGTACTCATCGAACCTAGGTTTGAATTGAATTTATTGCATGATAAACCATATAGCAATGCTTCTGAATTTTCTTTCTGTAGCGACCATCATGCTCAACCATGTACTGAATACCCATATGCTATGAGGATACCTATTGTTGAAGACTCTCCTTCCATGGAAAAAAATTAATGCATATTTGGATATGATTCTGCTTCATGTACAAAAGGAGGGAAGGGAGGAATGTCAACATGAAACCTTTGTTTCTCCAAAGGAACTCAATTCTGAAAATAGTGTTTGTTACCCTACTGTTGAAAATTGTAATGCATATTCACCTACTTTGGAGGTAGATGTACAGGTAGAAAACACTAATAGTTTGGACGAGATAAGATTTTCATGTATTTTTGATGATGATGATGATGAAGATGATGGTATGGTATTAAATGAGGTTGTCAATTGTGAAAATAGAATTGCAGAGTTTCGCGACTCTGAAACATTAGAACACATTGTAGAAACCTCCACTGCTGGTAATTCCTTTGATCCTCATACATCTCAGTCTTTAAATGCGGGTGATATTATTGATGACTTGGAGCTGGTGCAATTATTTTGTGAACGAAAGCATGACTTAGGTCAGGTTGAATTTTATGTTGACACTAATGTTCATATGCATGAAAATATATTTGATGTGTCTGACTCCCTGCCTAGGTCACAACATGATATTTCTTTTGATTTGCCAATGCATGAGACTAAAGTTTTGAATGATGCTGATGATACTGAATTGGGGTTTGCTGATTTGTTCAATGAAAATGAACATGATATGCTTGTTTCTGACTTTAGGAGAGTGTGTGTTGGTACTCGTGATTATATACATGAAAATAAATTAGACGTACCAACTTCCCTGCCCATGTCACAAACTGGTAATCTTGCACCCAACCTAGATTTGGTTTGTAACAAAATTGTAAAACCAACTTTTCTAAGAGGACCTAATCTAGGATTGGAACTGTGTGCCTAGAGGTGTCAAAGAGGCCAGGCCATCCGGGACCTGCTCCGGCCTGGCCTGTATAAGCAGGCTAAAGCCTGGTCTGGCCCGTGTTTTAAATTGGCCTGGCCGGGCCCAGGCTCAATACAGGCCCAGGCTAGGCTGTAGTTTTTGGCCATATAGCCTGTTAGGCCTGGCCAGCTTAAGTTTGAGCCTGTATTGGGCCTACTCAGGCCAGCCTGTCAAGGCCTGTGAAGAAAGATCAGTAGTACAAAAATGAAATTGATGGGGTTCGAACATGTCACCTACAGATTATATGCCAGCTATGTTACCACTGTGAACAACCATATTTTGTGTTCAAGTTTGATCTGAACTAATACTAATCTGTCTAACCAATAATAATTAAGTTAATGTAAAAAAAATTCCTTATTAGCATATATATATATATACTATTTCGCTTCTTGATTAATTTCCATAATTATTTTTCTTTAATGTCCTTGATAAGAATATTTATTAATTAACAATATAAAACGAATTTATATAAAATATTTATTGTCATTATTCTTCATTAATAAGTTACCTAAGTTTTCATAATAATGAAATTTAATTAATTGTAGATTTTAAATATAATATGATTTCCTAAACGAAATTAAGTAGATACTGTTATCATTTTAGCATAAGAAATGCCTAATAATTACATCACGATTTTGTTAAAATGTTATAATTTTCTGTTGGATAATTGTTTTTTATTTAATCATTATTATCAGCAGTATATAATCTCCTTATTCCACGGTCAAAACTAACAAAGTAATCCTCGTAGCTTCGTTGGTTTCCAGTTCATTAGGTGAGCTAAAGGTCTCAACCTCAAATCCCCTAATCTTAACATTTTTTTTAATTACCAGGACAAGACAGGCTAGCCTGGGCCTGGTACGGCCTGGCCCATTAAAAACTGGTCAGGCTCAGGCTGGGCTTAGCTGTAGTCACAGCTGGCCAGACCAGCCTGGCCTGTCTATTATTCGGGCTTATCCAGGCTAGGTCGCAGGCCTAGCTAGGCTGACCAAAACCATGCCAGGCCTGGCCGGGCCGACCTGTTTGACACCTCTATGTGTGCCTCCCAAGTCCTCTTGGACTATTTTGCATCAAAGTATAATACCTTTAAGGAGGCACAGTTGGAATGCGCTCTTGCTTCTCTGCCCTTTCATAATGCAGTTCATTTGGAACTAGACCTTGTGCATGATGAACCTCCAAAACTGCGAGATTTTGTGCCCAAAAGTATATCCGTTGAAAAATCCAGGTTTGGGGATAGCTCATTTTTTTTTTGCAGCCTCACTTGCATTTCTGTGTTATTATAATTATGTGAGGCTGTTAAAATTTTTGCACTCCGTCTTTTGGGTTGATCCTCAACTCTTTAGACTGTTAATGTATGGTGAATTCTTCTTGTGTATAATCCAGTAGGTAATTTTTCTATCTCAAGTCAGTTTCATTTTTCTTTTGTATATATTGTGCTAATCCAATGTGATCTTAGCTGAAAAATGTTGGATTCTAGCCGTGAATATTGGAGTTCAGTTCTTTCTTTCGTCAAATCTGGTAATCTCGTTCCTTTCCTCTACTCAGCATGGTTCTCTTGGTATGTTTTAGTATAATTTTGTTTATCTTTCGAAACATCGAGGACAATGTTTAGTTTAGGTTTGGGGGTGAAAAGTGGATACCATGTGACTGTCACTGTGCTATAGTTGAAACTGAACTCTGCCATGTTAAAAAAAAATAAAAAATGAATAAATTGTTGACCTCATCTATCTTGATCTGTGATGCCTGCGCGTATATGTTAGGGTTCTCGATCTAGATGATGAGGCACTCGTTTGAGAACTTTCTGATTCTAGCACTATAACATGCGAGTTCGATTTGTTTATTTTTTTTTGAAACTTTTTGAACATGTGATCTGAACTTGCACTTGCACGGTCTATCAAGCATATATAGCGTCTGATTTGCGTAATCCAGTAGACTGCCAATCATCTAGAATACCGATGAGACTTGACTATCTTGTTCTTTGGTCGGCTGGGATAGTATTAGGTGTATACGTTATGAAAAGCGACCAATGAATGTTACTGTGTGCATCGAAAAGGGCTACCTCTTGCAAAATTGTGATACATCTTTTTTTTTTCTTACTATTATGTTAAAAGTATTGTATCATCGTCAACTTGTTCTTGACTCTCTTACCAAAAAAAAAGGAAAGAAAAAAAGTCAGAAAAATTCAAAAAAAAGAAAAAAAATACCAAAAAAAGAAAATCAAAAAAATATGATAAGAGAGTATGTTCTTCATGTTGTGCTCTCTTAAGTCAGTATTTCTTTACTTTTTGTTTCAAAGTAGTCAAAGTAAATAGTCAGTCAGTGCATATGTTGTAATTAGTCTTTGTATATCTCATGTAAATAGTCTTGTAATAAACAAGGGAGGGTGTATGCCATCGATATACAAAACGGGTAAGCTGAAACATCACCAACACTTTAGGTGAACATTCACATCTCCCATAAAGCTATCTTGTCTTTGAATCGGCCCAACTATCTCTTAGTATTGGCAGTCATGACTTAGGTTGATAAATCAGTTTCTATGCATGCTCATGATAGAATTACAATTTACACTCTTATCACATGTTAACTACTCGAACTCTTGGATTTCAAAATATTTTTTGTGCTGGAATCAGTGTGTGTCACTTGTGCCTTTGAAAGCTAGATTGACAGATCCATTTTGCTGTGAGCTCAAACTTAAAACCAGGTGTCACGCATCATACAAGGTGAGCTCTCTTTTGACCTAGAACTTTGTGGGCATGTACTAAGCAAACCCTCACGAGACTTCAACTCGTCCACTAGGGACACTTAGTGGTTTAAAAGGCTTATTGCATTCGCTAAATGCAATCGACAGACCAGCGACATTGGTATAGGTAGGATTTTCTTAGTTTTTTGTTTACTCGAGGACGAGCAAAATTCAGGTTTGGGGGTGTGATCGGTGCCTAATAATGCATATTTATATATCATTTTGTTATCTTTTATCACATCTCAAGTGCTTTAATGTCACATTTTAAGTGAAATTATGTATTTTCCGTCTTGAAACATCAACTATCTTTTTTGTTGTTGTAAATAGTGATATTGTGTGTTTGTTTTGTATTTGTAGGATTGATAAACATAGGGAGATACCTAAAGTAAGCAGGTGGATGAAGATCAGAGTGGCGGAGGCATTATGGAAAGTGGAAACATTTGCACTAAATGGTGGGTGGAAGAGAAATTGAAGGATAATCAATGGTCCAAAATGTTCAAGTCATATTTGAAGTCAAGGAAGTCAACGAATCTCACCCTTGAGCATCTAAACAAGCTACACATGCCTAACACCCAAGTAACCCCCCTTTACACTTTCCCTTCTCGTTTCCAAAATCAGAAGAAAGAAAAAGAAACCCATCTTCTCCACTCTCCCTCACCGACTCTGATGAAACCCATACCTCCATCTCTACCTTGCGGTGTTCTTATTCCCCATTTTTACACTCCAAAAATATCAAAGCCTATTCTCTACTGTCACACACAATTCCATCACTACACATACCAATTATCATCTCACAGTAACCTATTTATAGGTTGAAGATAGTCTTGGAGCTAGGAAGATTGTGGTTTGCATGTATTATTCTCTACAACCCCACTCATGGCATCCCATACCCCATCTACAATAGGCGTCGGTGAAAAAACCTCAACAACAAATCAACGTGTGAGTGATAATAATTTTAATATTGATTTTTATTGTGATTTGGTAATGGTAATTGATTGGTTGGATTGGAGAAAGTTTCTATAAATTGGGGACAGTCTGTATTGTAAAACTCATGCCCGGAGTAGCCGGTGCACCAAGCTTTAGTTATAATTAGGTTTAATTTCAGTTTCTCCATGTTTTAGTTTTTTTTTCTAACTAGGGTTGATGTGAAACCCCTAAATAATAAGAATTGCTTGATTTGGTTCTACTTTTTCTCTATGAATCTATATTGAAAAGCATGATTTAATCTCTGAATGCATATCAATTTACTCTCACCTTGTATGTCATGCATCCTTGGTAGTTTGATCAATTCTTTGATGTGTATTCAAGCTTTGTAAATTAATTTAGTTCAATTTGTGATTACCTATGCCTTAACAAGACAATCAATGCTTGGGTTTGACAGATTTTTAGCCTGAGGTTAATTCATCCATTTGTGCAAGTGATTTATCACTTCTTCAAGGTAGTTTGAGGCTAGAACTTCTATAGATCCTTGATTAAATGAGAACTAGTATATCAAATTAAGAAATTCTATGCGTATAAGAGGTGGATTCGAATCCCTAGTTTACCATTTATTGCTCTGTAATCTTATTTCTTTTGTATAATCATCCATCACTTTGTCGTATCGATGCAAACAAAACCCCTTTTTGTCACTGTTTGGATTGAATCAGTTGTACTAAGGCCATAGTTTCAACTCTCACTACGGGAAAAATATACATCTACAAATGGAGATTTACAACACTTCGCTATACATCGTAGAAAGTCCTATGTTTTACAACTGGTTTCAAAGGAAGAGTTGTCGTATATCATCACTACCAACGCTTAGGAACAAGGCGTTGTGCTAAGAAAACAAACGACAACTCCTTTAGCAAAACTGTTGTGACGACATTTAGGTATAACAACTTTGTTTCATAAGTGTAGTGACTTAGCCTATCACAATTCTCACAAGTGTTGTTGAAGAACACAAAAATATGATAATGAAAAATACGTTAGAGGGGAGATTCGAACATGAACCTAATGCATGGATGTATAGCTCATCAACCATCCTTACAGTTCACAAGTTTGGGTTTTTTTTTTTTTTTTTTAATAGAAACGTATAACGACACTTATAAGTGTTGTTGAAGTTAAAATATAGAATGTGGGAAAAAATTAGGTTTGGGGGATTCGACCCTGAGCCTCCTATATGGAAGTCTACACCACTAACCATACCTACACTATCACAAGTTCTGTAAAGTTGGTGGTTCTTTAATATACTATTATGAAAACCCTTCATAAGCGTTGTAAAACAAAATATAATGCTCAAAGCCGACTGAGCCGCAAAGAGCGCGAAGCATTCTCTGTAACCATATACATTCTTCTCTGTAAATAATCACATACATTCTATAAGATCACCCGCTTTAAGCAAAGCATGCAACTGGGGAATTATGGCAAAAGTATACCATCAAACAAACAACTATTCTGAAAAACATTACCATCTCCAAACCGATATTCACACACAAATGATGATAAAAAAAGCATCCCTGAATTACCAACAATAGAACATAGAGTTTGATAAGTGATAAATACACAAGCCAATACAGAACTACACACTCAGCTGTAGCAAGAAACTTGAGAATAGCAGTTGAAGTAGATTACTGAGAAGGCAAATAACACCAAATATTTCTAAAGTAAGAATACAATACCGTAAAAATAATAAACTACTAATCTAACTTGTGAACTTCTTTTTCTTCTTCTTTTTGTTCTTCTTCTTTGTCGGAACCACTATGGTATATTCCCCATCTTCTCTTAAGTAACTCTCGTTCTCGTCATCCATTTGGAAACCAAGAGTTGAAGTATCCACTGGTTGGAAATTTGTGTCATGCTTTTCATTGTATTCCTCTAATTCATGGAAACCCCTGGGCGGTGGTTTCACCATCACATACCAGTTAGATGTATTTGACTCTCGAGAATAGAAAACTTGTCGCGCTTGCTCTGCTAAAATGAATGGATCGTTACAGTATTGGTTCTTATGCTGCTTTAAATTGACTAATGTAAAGCCATCTTCTACCTTCACACCAAAATTGGTGTGAGCCCAATCACATTTGAATATTGGAATTTGAAACATATGATTGTAGTCCAACAATAGAATTTCTTCTAAAACACCGTAGAACCCACTAGTTTCTGACAATCCTGCAACTAAGGTTGTTGATTCAATTGAAACTCCACTGTTTTGTGTGACTCTCTTAACATCCTTCGTAATAAACCTAGTGTTATTGATAAGCAAGCCTTTATATGATATGCGGTTTTCCAACGACCCATATGACAACCATTCTACCGTGTGTGATATTGGCATCCCTTGTTCAATTTGCATCTTAACCTACAAATGTATAATCTCAGGACATAAGAATATAACTAAATTTGTTATCTAAGCATAAGAAGTTAGATTTATATGATGGTGTGCCGAACATGGATTGTTCCATGTGATAGAATGAAACAAAATCACACGCATTTGTGTTTTTTGTAGTAGTTTTCCACATCAGCAAAATGTCCAAGTGTTTAAACTATTCTAAGATGCATAATCTGACTAAGAGTGGACTAAACATACCTTTTGTTGAAACCAATCTGCAAATGTGTCAGACTGTATGGAATTGAGTCGGTCTTCACTAGTAATTTCCCTCCCAGCAGGAGATTTTAACTCGTCCATATGCATTCTAAGACAAAATTAAAATTAGAAAATGAAGTATTAATTGACAGACCATTTCTAATAAACGTGAACATCATACTTACATCATATATGGGTCAATTTCGGGTGTGTTAAAAAGCACATATCTGTGAGCTATCTTTAACTTCTCACTATCCATACGCACTTGGACACCTTTAGAAAGAGGACGTACTGCCGGTGTGGAACCATTTTGAGTGTTTTCGTTACGCCTTTGCTCTACTCCTGTTTCAGCTGCTTGGGCCTTACGAATATCAAAATACCTAACACACTCCATTCCAAGATAACACTCGGCTATACAAGCTTCAGGTTGTGCATAATTCTTTACATATTCTTTGAATGTCTTCATATACCTAGGAAAGTCGAGTATGCAACAGTTACTAGTTAATTAAATATTAGTATATCTAAGATACAAAGGGCATAACTTTCTACACGAAACCAAAAAACAGAAGTAATATAAATTAAATTGGCATACCTTTCAAATGGATACATCCAACGATATTGTACAGGTCCACATAATCGCACTTCTCGAGCTAGGTGAATTGTCAAGTGCATCATGACATCAAAAAGTGACGGAGGGAAGTACCTCTCCAACATACACAAAGTATCAGCAACTTCTACTTCAAGTTCTATTAATCTATGGAGATCAACTTCCCTTTGGCATATTTCGTGAAAATAAGAACATAACCTGAAAATTGCCTCCCTTGGCCCTACAGGTAAAAGTCCTTGCAAAGCAACGGGTAATATTTGTTGCATAAGAACATGGTAATCATGAGCCTTAAGAACACCTAAGCAACCATCTTTTTAGAAATGCTTTCTAAGATCAGAACTAAAACCATATGGAACCTTTAAATTTCTCATCCTATTATACAATATAGCCTTTTCCTTGTCATTTAAACAGTATGGTGCTGGTGGAAGGATCGTTTTTCCATTTATCTCTACTGGATGTAATTCTGGTCTTATTCCCATACTCTTCAGATCATTGCGGGACTTTAGACCGTCTTTTGTTTTGGACTTTATATTCAATATGGTACCAATAACACTCTCGCAAACATTTTTTTCTGTATGCATAACATCAATATTGTGCCGTAGTAATAAATCCTAGGAAGATGGAAAAACCCAACATTAGTAATTAATTCTATAAAGAAATAAAAGATCAGACATTTAATCTATGGAAAAACCCAACATTGATAATGTGAAGTTTAGAGGCTAACATGGTGCAAAGCAGAAGAACCCATAGCCAAATATTAACAAGTAAGTTTGAAGTTATGGAACTAACCTTCCAGTAAGGCAAGTTGAAGAATATTGACCGTTTGTTAAACACCCGAAGTTCAGTTTCATCATCATTTGCACCAGAAATAGCTGCATCAGCAACAACATCCCTTTTCCGCTTCCCACATTTAGAATTACCCACATTTGCACTTGCTGCCGCACTACTCTTGCCCTTATTCTTCTTCTTTTGCTCTTTCTTTTTCCTTATCTCCTCCTCGTTCTTCTCCGCTTTCCCAAAATCATTTGTAATACTATTCTGACATTCAAGTGCCGCAGCACCAGACATAACAGGTGGCTTTTCCTTCCTCTAAATCTCTCCATTAAACCAATCTTTTTTCTGCCGAAGAGGATGATTATGACGAAGAAATCTCCTATGATTCAGGTAGACAGTTTTACGACTAAATGCCAACCAGTTTGAAAGTGTATTTTCACCGCAAAGAGGACAGGCTGCCTTCCCTTTATACGTACATCCATATAAATTACCATATGCAGGGAAATCGTTTATTGTCCACATTAATAACTCCTTCAAGTTAAAATTTGTTTTAGTAAACGAATAATATACCTGCACCCCTTTCTCCCACAACTCAAAAAGATCATCAATCAAGGGCTGCAAGTATACATCAATGTCATTACCCGGTTGTTTTTTTCCTGGAATCAGCATGCTCAGAATTATGTTGTCACCTTGCATACACAACTGAGGGGGCAAATTATTAACCACGAGCATCACTGGCCAACAACTGTGGGCTGCGGAAAGATCACCAAATGGATTAAATCCATCAGCAGCAAGCCCAAGACGCAAATTACGGGGATCTGAAGCAAACTCGGGTTCAACATTGTGTGGTGATGATGAAGTTGGTGAAGTAATCTCCTGAGATCGATGAAGTTAAAAACGATGGTAATGAAAGAGCTGTTAGAGTCGTTGACGATGAAGTTGCCAGTGGTTTGAGTGATGGAGGTGCTGCTGTACCGAAGTGGTTTGAGTGATGGTGGTTTGAGTAATGGTGGTTTGAGGTGAAGTTTCTCCGTCGAACACACTGGGGAGATGCAGTTGAGGGAAAAAAAGAAAAGGATGAGGAAGGAATAGATATGAGAATGATGTTAAACAAAAAAAAAAATAACGGCTGTAGATGAAATAGAATTAAAAATTAAATGAATGGGTGGTTATAATGTGTGATGATATACATAGAATATTCCAAAGGAATATTCCCAGTATATGGTTAGATTCATCGTTCTTATGAAGTCTCTGAGTTAGATTAGTCCACTCACCTCCAGGTTTCGATCTCCGAGCCATGTTATGTCTCGAAGTTGCCAAAACCGGTCAGGTTTAAGGGTTGGAGGAATATTATGAAAGCATCTTACCTATGAATCGACAGATTCATCGTTCTTATGAAGTCTCCGAGTTAGAGTAGTCCACTCACCGCCAGGTTTCGATCTCGGAGCCATGTTATGTCTCGAATTTGCCAAAACCGGTCAGGTTTAAGGGTTGGAGGAATATTATGAAAGCATCTTACCTATGAATCGACAGATTCATCGTTCTTATGAAGTCTCTGAGTTAGAGTAGTCCACTCACCGCCAGGTTTCGATCTCGGAGCCATGTTATGTCTCGAAGTTGCCAAAACCGGTCATGTTTAAGGGTTGGAGGAATATTATGAAAGCATCTTACCTATGAATCGACAGATTCATCGTTCTTATGAAGTCTCCGAGTTAGAGTAGTCCACTCACCGCCAGGTTTCGATCTCGGAGCCATGTTATGTCTCGAAGTTGCCAAAACCGGTCAGGTTTAAGGGTTGGAGGAATATTATTAAAGCATCTTACCTATGAATCGACAGATTCATCGTTCTTATGAAGTTTCCGAGTTAGAGTAGTCCACTCACCGCCAGGTTTCGATCTCGGAGCCATGTTATGTCTCGAAGTTGCCAAAACCGGTCAGGTTTAAGGGTTGGAGGAATATTATGAAAGCATCTTACCTATGAATCGACAGATTCATCGTTCTTATGAAGTCTCCGAGTTAGAGTAGTCCACTCACCGCCAGGTTTCGATCTCGGAGCCATGTTATGTCTCGAAGTTGCCAAAACCGGTCAGGTTTAAGGGTTGGAGGAATATTATAAAAGCATCTTACCTATGAATCGACAGATTCATCGTTCTTATGAAGTCTCCGAGTTAGAGTAGTCCACTCACCGCCAGGTTTCGATCTCGGAGCCATGTTATGTCTCGAAGTTGCCAAAACCGGTCAGGTTTAAGGGTTGGAGGAATATTATGAAAGCATCTTACCTATGAATCGACAGATTCATCGTTCTTATGAAGTTTCCGAGTTAGAGTAGTCCACTCACCGCCAGGTTTCGATCTCGGAGCCATGTTATGTCTTGAAGTTGCCAAAACCGGTCAGGTTTAAGGGTTGGAGGAAAATTATGAAAGCATCTTACCTATAAATCGACAGATTCATCGTTCTTATGAAGTCTCCGAGTTAGAGTAGTCCACTCACCGCCAGGTTTCGATCTCGGAGCCATGTTATGTCTCGAAGTTGCCAAAAACGGTCAGGTTACGAAGTCTCTGACTTAGAATAGTCCACTTACCAGTTACCGCCAGGTTTCGAGCTCGGAGTCAGGTTATATCTATGTTACTTAGAGCGTCCACAATGGACGACTAAACCCAAATATAGTGTCCAGTGGATAGGCACAGTGGGACGGACCATCGATCAAAATTTGATCAAAGACTAAAATCCAGACCAAATTTGGTCGGCGACCAAGATCAAATCCAAATATAGTCGGGCGTTTATATAGTCCACGCCCCATAACCAGGCGGACGTATAGTCCAAGTCCCACCCCAGACGGACGTATAGTCCACGCCCCACACCAGGCGAACGTATAATGCACGCCCGTCTTTTTTTTTTCTTTTTTTTTGTGTGGGGTGGGCTTAATACCTCCGCCCCACTCTTTACAAACTTCAAATGCATGGGGCGGGCATAATACCTCCGCCCCACTTTTTTTCTTTTTTTTTCCTACACCGGGCGAACGTATACTCCCCGCCCCACACCAGGCGTTGGTATATTTTACGCCCCACACCAGGCGTTGGTATAACGTTCGTCTGACCACTGCAGTTGCTCTTAGAGTGTTACCACCAAATTTTTTTTTTGTAATTTTTTCTAATCCAACGTACCAAAGTTAGGGAAGCAACTGCTACTAAATCTATCGGTGGGAATCTTGTGTTTGTTTGTCAAAAATTGTGTTTCTTTGCCAATCCGTATGCTTTTGCTTAGACCAATCAGAAAATTCCACTTTCCCGCCCCAGATCCCGCCCAAATTTGGTCACGTGTCTTCCCAAGAAATTTTCAGACAATATTTAATGTTTGACCACTGCAACGTGTCCTATCCCATGTTAATTCCCCCCAGTATTTTCACAACGCGCCCAAAATCATTATTCTCTTCACTCTTCACAAAAATAAGAAAACTCTCTCACCAGAAAAAAAAATAAAAAATCTCTCACCTATCGCCATGTCTGCAACTGTGAAGCTCTAACCCTAACAATCTCTTATCGGAAAACCCTAACACTCTCTCATCAGAAAACCCTAACAATCTCTCATCAGGAAACCCTAACAATCTCTCAATCACTCAAACTCTTCAGAAAACCATAACTATCTATTAATCTCAGAGCTCTTCAACTTCGAAGAAAACCCTAACAAATTTTCAAGAAAAGGATTTCACGAAGGGGTAATCTCTCATACTCTCAAATCTTAAGAAAATAAATCTCTTTGTTCCTGTTTTCTATTTTAGTAATTTTGAGTTTTTTTTTTCTTCACATAAATGTTCAGATCTTCACATGCAATTTAGGATTTGTTGTTTCCATGATGAAATTGGTATTGGGTCCTATTTAATTTAGGGAATTTTCGATTTTAGGTCTTTTTATGATGATTTTCATTTCAATGATTGTCTCTGCAGCTCATGTTCTAGTTTTTTAGGTCTTTGTTCTGTGTTATAACAAAAAATCCCCCCTTTGTTCGATGCATGAAGTATAATTTAGAATTCATAAGAATTTGTGATTTGAGAGGTGTAGCCTTATTCTCTTTAGGTGTATGATTTGATTATATTTGTGCCAAAGCATGAAGTTTAGCCACTGTGATTATATTTTTGCAAGGCATAACTGCAATAATGAAGACTAACAAGGAAACAATAAAGAAAAAGCTGGTCAGGGAGTTGGCCATAAAGGTAAAGGATTCTCATCTCAATTTCAGTGTAAATAAATTTATTCACCATATCATTTTAACTAACCTATATGCATTGTTGTTGCAGATGAAAAACAAACAGTCCAAAACTGATAAAGGTTCTCCATCTGCAGAACCATCCCTTCCACCTGAAAGTAGGCGATCATCACCAAGGAACAAGAAGTTTGCGATAAAGGTAATGACTTTTCATCTCAATTTCACAACAAACTACTTACCTTCTCATTTTAACTAAGCTACACTTTTTGCAGATGAAAAATAAGCAGAACACTCAACAGTCCCCAACTGAAAGTGCTTCACTCACTTCAAAGCTGCAAACCCCGACTCAAACCAAGTCCGCAGAACCATCCCTTCCACCTGAAAGTAGGCGATCATCACCAAGGAACAAGAAGTTTGCGTTAAAGGTAATGACTTTTCATCTCAATTTCACAACAAACTACTTACCTTCTCATTTTAACTAAGCTACACTTTTTGCAGATGAAAAACAAGCAGAACACTCAACAGTCCCCAACTGAAAGTGCTTCACTCACTTCAAAGCTGCAAACCCCGACTCAAACCAAGTCCGCAGAACCATCCCTTCCACCTGAAAGTAGGCGATCATCACCAAGGAACAAGAAGTTTGCGATAAAGGTAATGACTTTTCATCTCAATTTCACAACAAACTACTTACCTTCTCATTTTAACTAAGCTACACTTTTTGCAGATGAAAAACAAGCAGAACACTCAACAGTCCCCAACTGAAAGTGCTTCACTCACTTCAAAGCTGCAAACCCCGACTCAAACCAAGTCCGCAGAACCATCCCTTCCACCTGAAAGTAGGCGATCATCACCAAGGAACAAGAAGTTAGAACCAAGTGCTGCTGTTTCTTCTCTAACTAGATGTGCAACAACTCCAAAGCGTCGTCGACAACCTGAAAGTGCTAAAATGTCATCACCAACTACAAAGAGACAGGCTACTAGGAAGAAGAATGTGCAATCTGAAAGTGCTCAACATTCACAGACCACAACTACAAAGTCCCAATCAAAAAGCTCTGAAGGAGATACTGAAAAATCTGGAGGGGGGCGAAAGAATGTAAAGCGAAAACTTGACACAAGCAGCACAGGCCCATGTCTGAATGTTCAACTTAGGGATCCACACGACACTCTCGCAGATTTTCAAGATGAAGAAAAAGAGGAAGAGGAGGAGGAAGTTGTGGAAGAGGATAACTCTGATCATGTGGAGCCTGATGTAGAAGAAGAGAATGATAATGGTAATGATGATGAGCCTGAATTGGAAGAAGAAAATGATAGTGGTAATGATGATAATGAGGAAGGTGAAGAAGGAAAAGAAGCAAAGAAAAGAAAATATGTTCCACGTGGTCCAACCCAGATGTATGCACTGAAGTTAGATTTTGCTGATCCGAAAAGAACAATTTCCTTCAACGCTAATGAACAACCGATTGGTGATCCATCTGTGCAACTTGCCAGTGTGCTAGGGGTGCTTGTTCGGAAACTTCCATTAACGTACAAGGATTGGAGACTTGTCCCTTATGAAGCCAAAGAAAACATATGGAAGATAGTCTCGGTTCGCAATTGATAACTCTTTTCATTCGTCAATAATTATTTAAGTCATAGTCAACAATTATTTAATTCATAGCGTATTCTAATTCAATTATTTAAATTTATTTGTAGAACCGATTCATTGTGCCTGAGTATTACAAAGACTATTATTTCAGCAAGATGGGAACTTATCTTAGAGAAGCAAGGTCAAGGAAAGCTGGTTTGGTACTCGACGCTTTGGATCGGCTACAAGGGGAAGAACAAAAGAAACGGTTGGAGAAGTTAATGCCCAGGACCATGACAGTTAGGGAGTGGGAAGAGTTTGTGAAACATGTAGACTCTATTGAATTCAGAGTAAGTAATTTCTATTATATAGAATGCCTATATATTTGTATTATAAACTTTAAAGTCTGTCAAATGATTTTTTTACTTTTCTATTCAGGTCAGAAGAATAAAAATGCAAGAAAATCGTTCAAAACACACCACCCCACATACCATAAGTCGAGAAGGTTACGCCCGATTGGAGGTGAAATTGGTATGTTCTACAGTCTTGATATTCACCATGTGAAAGCTATTGCATCGTTAAAAATATAATTTTTTGAAGTTCTCTACAAAGTTTTATCTTAGAAATATTCTGAGATAATACCATGTTGTTATGCTATTCTTGATGACTCATGTATTGATACATTTATTTGGCAGCAAAAAGAGCAAAATACAACCAAAGAGATTGATAGAGCTATAATCTGGAAAGTTGGTCATAAACAGCGCAAAGGAAAGAAACCACATCCTGGTGTTGTAGAAGCTTTGGTAAGAAATCTTCTCATGTTACTTTGTTTCATTTGTGTGTGCTTGAAAAAGTCAAAAATATCTGATGTTTTACACGCTTACACAGGAAAAACTTGAAAAAGCTCGAGAAAAGTATCATGCTGACTGTGGATCATCCGTGACAGATGATATTCTTGCAAAGTCCTTTGGTGAGGACAAGAAAACTAAAGGGAGACTTAAAGGAATTGGTTTTGGAGCGACACGTAAAAAGGTTGTTGCGCAGTCCCACTATAAGATGATGATTAAAGAGTGTCAAGAATCCTATAAAGCATTGAGTGATCGAGTGGTGCAGCTAGAGGTGAGAATTTAACTTGTCTTTTATTAGGTCTCCTTTTCTTGATAAACTCAAACTCGATAATGCCCCTCATACTGCTGATTGGTCTTAATATAGGGAACGAAATCAAAATGTGTCTGCAATGGAGTCTTACCCTCTCACATGTTAAGTCCCAGCAACAATCATGAGGCTAGCACTAGCAGAAATGTTATCTGTAATGAAAGAGTCTCAACTGATACCACTCCAAGTCATGTCAGGAAACAAAATGAGGTTCAAGTGCCAAAGAGATTCCAAGTTTGCAAGTTGTTAAGATGGTACAAGGAGGACGAGGTGGTTGCAGAGGCTGAAATTGCTGAAACAGATCCAAGTAAGCAGATACATGGAAAACCAATCGGTCTTGGAGCCTACACTGTATGTGTGAAGGTTTCTTATGTGGATGATGCTCTTGTCTACCAAGCTACTTCATAAGTCAGAACTGTTCATGATGTTGTTTCAAATTTTATCACATGGCCCAAAGATAGAATAATCTACCAATAGACTTCTTAATCTTCTGTGATCTTTTTGGAGACTTAAATTTTGGTAACAAACATATCACTGCCACTTTTTTGTATGTTTTGTGTATAGCACATTGGTATGTGAATGCTTTAACTCTGGGTTTGGTTTAATTTGAATGAATCTTTCAGTTTAATCCAATTGTTTATTTACATTTCAGTTTAATCTAGTTGTTTCTTTACATTTCACAAATAGTAGTGACAAAAGTGAAATATATATTCTGAAATATGGGTTTGATTTTATTCACAAGTATTGTAAAATAGTTTATTTACAATCATAGCTATGTGTTGTCCAAGATAGTCCTACTACACATAGTATAGTTGTATCAAGGTACTTCTACAATGCTAACAAGTGTACTGACTGTAATATTCACAATACTAATAAGTGTTGTGTTAACAATTTCTGCTACACATGACAATAATTGTAAAAACAAATGTTCTACAATGCTAACAAGTGTACTGACTGTAATATTCACAATACTAGTAAGTGTTGTGTTAACAATTTCTACTTCATAACACAATCATTGTAAAATGAAATCTTGCAACATCAGCAGGTGTTGTTCAGAATAGTTATACAACTCAAGGAAGTGTAGTGAGAGTAGTATTCACAACACTAATAGACATCGTGAAAAGGTTTTCAACTACATAAAATAGATATTGTGAAACAGTTACTTTACAACATAAGTTTGTGTTGTCCAAGATAGTTCGACGATTCATACAAGTGTTGTGCAAATATTATTCATAATACTGGTAATTGTTGTGGCATGTGTTTCTACGATATGCTACTCATGTTGTCCACGATTGTTCTACAATACAAGCAAGAGTTGTGTTAGGTTATAAAAAAAAATCGAAAGAGAACCACAACATCGACAAACTATTGTCGAACCATGAATCACATCACCCGTTACAACACTTGTCATCCATTGTAGAAAAACTTGGACTTTATACAATACCCCCGTTCCACAATGCATGAAATGGAGTTGTCGTAGGGGTACTGCAACTCTTATCTTGTGTCGTCAATGATGATTTTTCCCGTAGTGTCTATACCCACCTTGTTCATGTGGATCGACCTGTATTTGCACTATATACAATAAGGCACTGTGCACTTGAAGTTTACTGTAGGCTTGTTTAAAGTCCCACCACGCATCAAAACAATGGAATATTTGTGCTTCACAAAAGATTCGCTTCAACATTTCGCTTCAGAGAGAATTGTCGAATTTTGAAGCGAAGCATACGCTTCGAAACGTGAAGCGTACGCTTTTAAAAACCGTGCTTTAGGATAATTCACCAAAAAGTTAATAAGATGGCGCATTTTCCCATCTGTCCAACCATCAGACGTGATAGAACATCCAAACCTTTTCCAATGTTCCCTAAATGTATCAACAAACTTCTTCGTTTCTTCTAATCGGTCCTTGAAAAGATTAGTATGAATCTGATGGTAAGACGGGCAGGGGTGGATAGCTTTCCCATAATCACCAATTGCAAAGATCATTTCCTGGAAACTTGGGCAACAAATGATATTAAATGCTATTGAAATTCTCAGTCATCCAAGGTGATATGCATTTCCATGTCGTCTTCAATAACTTCTCTTTCGTCGCACAGTTTCTTTCAACAGTGGACTTCTGAATCTTTTGGTGGTATATCCTTATATATAAATCAATAGGATCTCTGGTATTACTTTGGCTTATTCGCTTTCTCTTCGTCTGATTTTGAACAGGTAGTTTACTAGCGCTACCACTACCACTTCCTAGATTGCCATCAGTTTTAACTTCTTGTTCCTCAACATCGATATCAACATCAAAGCCTTCATCTGAGTTGTTTGCACGCTGATACGCTAAGTCAATTTTAGCCCTATGAGCTTTTTTGGTCCTCTTTACAACAAACTGTTAATTAATTTTGTTCATAATCTTAATGGTTGCATTTAGACATGATGAAGTATTCCCTGTCTTTTGTATGAGATGCTCCTTTAGCCTTGTGATTCCACCACTATGGATTAATTTCTTACATAACAAACACGTAATTATATTTGGATTTTCTGGGTCTTGGCGTTCACTCCATTCCCATACTGGATCTTTAGTTTGCGTAGAAGAAGGCAATGAACCACATGTAGAGTTTGTAGTGTTTGCATTGGATGCAATAGAAGAATCCATAGTCATAACCTAAAACAGAAATAAAAAATTTGAATCAGTAACTATGTTATGGGAAAGGGGAAATTCTTTAAGCTTAACCAGTAACTATCCATAATCAGACAATGCTCTATCTTCAAATCTGTTGTTTCAGACTAGAAATCTATTATACAAACAGAGGAACAATCAATGGAAAATGCTTTAAGCTTAAAATCTCTATTTGGAAACCAAGCAAATCAAAAGTCTGTTCCAGTAGGAGCTTAAAATCTCTATTTTGCATCATCAAAGAAAGCTTAAGCTAAATGGTAATACTTTGATCCTATTTGTATCATGTATAAAACCCACCTGTAAGAAAAAAGTAAAAAACAAATTGATGGCTAAAAAACCCAAATCTTAGTTTTAAGAACTTGTTTTTGTGTGTAAAATGTCCTCTGCAATCATAACATCAACAAGATGGCATTTCCTATTGATAGTTTCATAAGAGAGACATGCAAACTAAACCTATAAACTTCTTGTATAGAAAAGGTCTGTTACCCATACCAAAACAACCATTAATAACAAAAAAAAAATCATCGAAAAGGCGAGGGTACCCAAATATACCTCAAGCTTAAACTTTTCCTACCTATAAGTCCTTTCTCCGAAAGTGATTGTCTATGGACTGAGTCGAGACAATGCAACTAATCGGTTCACACTTCGTGTGATCGTCTATGGATACGAGATCGAGACAATACAACAACAAAGTATGTTTACTTGATAAAAAGATTCGGACTTAACCAAACACAATAGGATTGATTATCAAGTAAATAGTAATTAACGTTTATGTAATTTACTTTAATTATAATAAAACAATTATAATGCGGAAATATAAAGAAATGACACAGCAAGATTTTGTTAACGAGGAAACCGCAAATGCAGAAAAACCCCGGGATCTTGTCCAGAATTGAATACTCTCAGGATTAAGCCGCTACACAAAATTAAACCTAACTTCGTATAATTGATACCAAGTAACTAAACCTATAGTTCACCTAGTTCCGTCTGTATTCCCACACCTCCAACTTATGAATAAGTCACGTACTTGGAACAATTCCTTTGGTTCGTATTCCAAACAGTAAAGGAACAACAAATATGTTTGGTATCAACTCTATTCAACCAAGTGATGTGAGTCGGACAAAGGCTCTTCTGTTTATCTTAATATAAACTCCTTCCTTAGGTTCTTAGATCTATCTTATTCTCAACTACCGAAGTAATTGTTAAGATTTTGCAATCAATCCTTTTAATCACAAAGAATTGTATTGATGACGATCTACACAACTAATCAATCCAATCTACCACAAGGATAAACCGATTATATTTGGATCCTCTTATACCGAAACAAGTATTGTGCACACCAAATATTATGAACCCCAAATCAGAAATCTTCAATATCTTCTTTGTCTTCAAATATTCTTAGATCTTCAATAAACACCTGCACACAATAACTTGAATCTCTTGTGATCAATCACGCAAAGAAAGAGTCTGTTAACAATGGATTATCACAAGATCGTCTTTAGCACTAACAACAATCTAAAGATCGTTGTCGAAACTTCGATCTAGTTTGGGTGAATCTTATATCGAAACAAGATAAACCGCAATTATATAGTTTCCCACCAACGGTACTCGTAGAGCTTCTCAATCCCAAAGAAGACTTTAAACTGAGCGGTCGTAAGAGATTTCGCCTAATTAGGTTACTCTCCTCTCCGAAGAGGCGTCTACACCAGTAAAAACACAACCGAGAAAGTTTGCTTTCACGAAACATTAGTTTGCTAGAAATGCAAACTTCAAGTATTTATAGACAAGGAAGTTTGGACACCAAGAAATTTCCAAAATCGAAAATATTCTCAAAGATATTCAATATATTCCAAATTCGGTTTTCATAATTCCTGGAAATGCTCTGTCCAAAATAATGACCGAAAATCTCTTTGGAAAATCTCAACTAGTAAATGCACATTACTAATTCTCATTTTCATAAAATAAAATTAACAACCTTAATTAAAAGATTCTTAACTTATTTATATTTCGATCCTGGGATTTTCTTCCTGTAGCTATTAAGGAATAACTTTGAACAATAAAAGATAAACATTATTGTACGTGTTCAAAGTATGTCGACATCCTTACTTTATAAGTTCCCTTTCATACTTACAACCTTGAAACCGATTTTCCACACTTCCAAACAAGTTTAGAATTGGTTCATCTGACTTTCAAGAACTATGCGATTGATTAAGAAACACTCAATCAAAAATCATGGGTTTAACGGTGCTACCAAAATAAATTTCGGTTCTACTTCCTTGTGAGTACTGTGCATAGTCACACTAGCTTTCCAAAATTCGGTTGACTAGGTACTAGGATCGGTTCCCCACATATATATGGTATCTAGCTTATATGTGTTGCACATGTCCATAGGATCGGTTCCCCTTTGCCTAAAAACGTGTTGCACATGTCCATAGGATCGGTTCCCCTCTCTGCTACAAACTTGTTGCCCCTCATACAAGGATTGATTCCCCTTTGTGATGTGTTGCACCTCTTTATAGGATCGGTTCCCCTTTACCCAGATTCGGTTCAAAAAAACACAAACTCGATCATACCATCTCATGTGATTACTTAAGATCGGTTTCACTAATAAAAGTCATACCAATACATAAGTCAGGCCTTTGTGAATAGTTTTACCAAGAACGCAAACAAGTCGTGAGCGGCTATACTAAATCACACATATTGGATGTTCATAAGATATGCAATGAATAACAATCCTAATAACGCCTGGCGATTTCTTTTTCGATTCATAAACAAGTTTATGAACTTACTTCCTTAAAACACATGTAAAACATTGTTTCCTATGATGAAATTATCACCTCATACCCATACATAATCACAATAACATTTAAACGATTATGTAGATGTCTTATATACAAAGTTTAATGGTTAAGCAATAAACTTCATATTGTATTCCTTAATACTATGTCTATCTAGAGTGTTCATGCTTCGCAGTTTCGTTTTCAATATGCACGACTTGAAAGATATGTTAGGGAATGAAACATTTCAAGTCAAATATCACTAGCCTCAAGTGGAAGGATGATGTTGTCGTTGTAGTTTCTTCACTTCTTCAAGTCTTCGCAATACTTGTAATGTCTCATATCCTAATACTTTCAAGCTAACCTATACGAAATTGACTCTAGTACATAATCAAGCGGCTCTTAAAATGAGTTTTGATTCACTAAAATATGACAACCAAACTTGACATACCAACGCTTGGTGGGTTCAACCGAGCTATGCTCTAACAATCTCCCCCTTTATCAATTTTAGTGACAAAACTCTTACAATATGGATAAAAAAATTAACAAGAATTCATTACACATACGCTTGATTCCCGAATTCAACAACACAATAACCCGCATTCATTCAATCCTTAAATGCCGTTGTTGACATTATAATAACAAAGATAATACTCCCCCTAAAGGCGAGATAGGTAGATTTCATCAATCCGCACATCTTTGTTATACCAATTAATATGATATGCTACTCCCCCTTAGTCTATGCTTTCATTCTTCCGTTAGATAAACGTTTAAGCACAATTGTTCTTTTCCTTAGTGATACCAATCAATATAAAATCAATACCATTATCACTTGTTACTCCATATATTTCTCCCCCTTTTTGTCACAAAATGACAAAGAAACGAAAAAATAAAGGACAACACGAAAAGAATCTTACAAATCTCAAAATAGACTTGCAAACATATAGAGTTAAGCACGACGGTTCCACACACCATTTTTGATAACCAATATCAAAACCGAAACTACAAAGTAATTTTTTTTGATATGTTATCAAGGAAACAATTGCCCGAAGCAATTTTCCCAATTTAGTTTAGCAAACCAAAAATCAACTAAGCAACTTAGTCCCTTTGCTAAACTGATTGTACAAATACAAGTGCTTCATTCGATAAGACCAAAATAAAGATAACTCTATTTTTCTCATCGGGGTCTAATTATCCATATAACTTAGACCTTTCAATTTTAAACAAGACAAGTACTAGGTTAGTTAACTAGCATTTCTTGTTAAGGCATTCGATTAGACTTGAACAACTGAAACCTCCACTTTGATAAGTTTAACTAAGATTGACTTAGCTTATCTTATCCGGAATCGAATTGGATTAAACAATCCATCCCGTAAACCTTTTCTTTCGTTAAGCCATAAATAATTCATACAAACCAAATAAATCAACTTACAAAATTATTCACCTCAACCGGAAGAAATTGAATCAACATAAGCATTAAGACACCGCAATTGCACCGAAATTTTGTAAGTCTAAACAATTGATACCACACAATAAAGCAAGATAGCAATAGTTTTTATTAACCAGAATCAATTGAATCAGACACACATATCCGTACACACATAATGGAATAAAACATAAATTGTACCGAAATTTCGTTAAGCAAAAGAAAAATATATATGAAATAAAAATCAGGCTTTTCTTAAACAGGAAAACAATTAACTAACAAAATTGTCACCTCAAATTTTGCATCCACTTCTCCAATATGTTTGCATCTTCTTCCAGGGAGAATTGATATCGAAATATCATTATGTTGTCATCCTTATGCAAAACAAAAGAATAACAACAACCAACCTTTACCAGAGAAAGGTTGAAAATCGGTTTTAACAATTGCAAGAAAAAGTTGAAAACCGTCGAAACACATATGTTTTTATGCTAAACCAAAACCGATTCAACATATTGTGACTTTTCACATATTGTTTCTACCAGAACCCCTCATGATCCTTTGATAAAGCCTACCAACATGGGCTAGAACTTAATCCTGCTAAATCAAAAAGTCACCCAAACCATAAGGGTTCACAATATTATGAGATCGAATATCAAGGTAATAAAACCGAAATCAAACATCCCATAAACATCCATAGAAATAATAAAGCATTCAAGCACAGGCTATGTAAATCAAAACCATCACAAAAAAAAAATATAAATCAAATAATTTTATTCATAATAGTTTTTATTCATAATAGACCTAATACAATAATTGAAAGAAATCAAAAATTGATGTCTATTTTCTTAGATTAAGTATTACAGCAAATAACTTAATCTCTATTGGTGCTCTCATTGTTTACCGACGAATCCTCGGTGTTTTGAATCTTGAGCCTTCTTTTCTCTTTCAGATGATTGAGTCTTTGTTTCAGAAGATTCAATTCCACAATCGACTTCAAGAGGTTTGACTCGAGCAGTTTTTCATTCACCACTGCAGTTTCCAAAAGATCACGAGCGACTTCAAAATCTCCCATTAGCATAAGCATAAGCTCAAAAGAAATATGATTCTTTTTATGTTCGTTTGAAAAGTAGCATTTGAACTCAACTGGAAAGGTCTCGAGTTTTCGAAGTTGAGATTCAATGTCAATAGTATTTTCAACCGTCTTTACCGTGGACAGAAGAAGGATCGGTCCTATAGAGGATTTATATAATAACCCAAACTTGGTTATCAAGATTGTAATACCTAATCACGGTAGTTTTTATTTGTGAAAATATAAAATTTCGGAAACATCATAGAGTTTTTTTTTTTCTGAACCAGTATAACCCAGAAGTTTTGAAAATATTTTTCCCAACTTTTCTCATGGACTTTCCAAGGATCGAAAGTATTTTTCTAAAAATAGAATTCCAAGTATGGAAAAATACTTTAGATATTCAAGAGTATAATTATTATACAATCTTCATGTTCTTGTGCTCCTTTTAAAGAACTTCCCTTTTTATTTGAATTGAGCACATCTAGGGAAATTCCACAGACCAACATCAGTTGTTGGAGTGATCTAGTGATAGCTCAGTTTAATGGAACATGATCCATCATGATATTTTTGAATATATATCCTTTTAGGATTCTTCCAAGAACAAACTTCTTTCACTGTGTCACAGTTGGAGTGATCTGATTTAACAAAAGGATCAGATTGATGGTCAACCTTATAAGCGTGACTTGAAGTTTTTTGAGTTGCGAAACCAGAACTCTTATATCGACCCAGGAATTCTTTGGAATATGACATCATCATTAGATGAGATTGTTTCCTGGATTCTATTTTAGACACTTGATCAACAACAAAGCAACATGATCTGAAATCATTTGTTTTTGTATTCAAGAGCTGACCTTTTTCTCTGTTTAAGAGATAATCATCATTGGATGATGTTAATCGGATACTAGTCAGAGGATTATCCCTTAAGGCACATCTATCTTGATTCTTGTAGGTGGTTAGGCTATTAGAATCATGATGTAGTATATTAGTTAAGAGATTCTGGAGATTAGAATCCCATATCCTTGTTTTAACTAATATACTCCTATTGGCTTGAACAACATCAAGTTCTTTAGATTCAACATTTTCATGAATCAATGATTCTCTGACGAGCTTCTTGGCAGATGAATAATATACATTATCCTTTAGATTATATTTTTCAGCAAGCTTTATGAAAAATTTAATCTCATTACAGTCTTCTGAATCTGACTTGTTTGTCACAAGGATTTGTTTCCGTATTAACTCATCATGGATAATATTTCCTGAGATGTGTTCCACCGGAGAACTAACAGTATTGAGATATTTATCAGGTTTTGAAAAAAAAACATCCTTTCTGAAGTATATCACCTTCTTGATCTACGTTAACTGAATCATCCATTGGATTCAATTTCTTATAGGTTGGATCGCACCAAACACAGATTGCTAGATCTTTTCGTGTTTGCTTGCTCTGATACCAATTGAAAAGGCGAGGGTACCCAAATATACATCAAACTAAAACTTTTCCTACCTATAAGTCCTTTCTCCGAAAGTGATTGTCTATGGACTGGGTCGAGACAATGCAGCTAATCGGTTCACACTTCGTGTGATCGTCTATGGATACGAGATCGAGACAATACAACAACGAAGTATGTTTACTTGATAAAAAGGTTCGGACTTAACCAAACACAATAGGATTGCTTATCAAGTAAATAGGAATTAACATTTGTGTAATTTACTTTAATTATAATAAAACAATTATAATGCGGAAATATAACGTAAATGACACAACAAGATTTTGTTAACGAGGAAACCGCAAATGCAGAAAAGCCCCGGGACCTTGTACAGAATTGAATACTACGCAAAATTAAACCTAACTTCGTATAGTTGAGACCAAGTAACTAAACCTATAGTTCACCTAGTTCCGTCTGTATTCCCACGCCTCCAACTTATGAATAACTCACGTACTTGGAACAATTCCTTTGGTTCATATTCCAAACAGTAAAGGGACAACAAATCTGTTTGGTATCAACTCTATTCAACCAAGTGTTGTGAGTCGGACAAAGGCTCTTCTATTTATCTTAACACAAACTCCTTCATCAGGTTCTTAGATCTATCTTATTCTCAACTACCGAAGTAATTGTTAAGATTTTGCAATCAATACTTTTAATCACAAAGAATTGTATTGATGCCGATCTACACAACTAATCAATCCAATCTACCACAAGGATAAACCGATTATAGTTGGATCCTCTTATACCGAAACAAGTATTGTGCGCACCAAAGATTATGAACCCCAAATCAGAAATATTCAATATCTTCTTAGATCTTCAATAAACACCTACACACAAAAACTTGAATCTCTTGTGATCAATCACGCATAGAACGGAGTCTGTTGACAGTGGATTATCACAAGATTGTATTTAGCACTAACAACAGTCTAAAGATCCCTGTTGAAACTTCGATCTAGTTTGAGTGAATCTTATATCAAAAGAGAAGATTCTCAAGCATAAACAAACTAGGTGCAATCAAAGTTCAACAACCGTTAGTCAATCAAATCAATCGAAAACACATGATAAACCACAATTATCTAGTTTCCACCAACGGTACTCGTAGAGCTTCTCAATCCCAAAGAAGACTTTAAACTAAGCAGCCGTAAGAGATTCCGCCTAATTAGGTTACTCTCCTCTCTGAATAGGCGGCTGCACCAGTAACAACACAACCGAGGAAGTTTGCTGTCACGAAGGATTAGTTTGCTAGAAATGCAAACTTCAAGTATTTATAGACAAAGAAGTTTGGACACCAAGGAATTTCCAAAAACGAAAATATTCTCAAAGATATTCAATATATTCCAAATTCGGTTTTCATAATTCCTGGAAATGCTCTGTCCAAAATAATGACCGAAAATCTCTTTGGAAAATCTCAACTAGTAAATGCACATTACTAATTCTCATTTTTCTAAAATAAAATTAACAATCTTAATTAAAAGATTTTTAACTTATTTATATTTCGATCTGGGATTTTCTTCCTGTAGTTATTAAGGAATCACTTTGAACAATAAAAGATAAACATTACTATACGTGTTCAAAGTATGCCGACATCCTTACTTTATAAGTCCTCTTTCATACTTACAACCTTGAAATCGATTTGCCACATTTCCAAACAAGTTTAGAATTGGTTCATATGACTTTCAAGAACTGTGCGATTGATTAAGAAACACTCAATCACAAATCATGGGTTAACAATTCTACCAAAACAAGTTTCTATTCTACCTCCATGTGAGTACTGTGCATAGTCACACTAGCTTTCCAAAATTCGGTTGACTAAGTACTAGGATCGGTTCCCCACATATATATGGTATCTAACTTATATGTATTGCACATGTCCATAGGATCGGTTTCCCTTTGCCTAAAAACGTGTTGCACATGTCCATATGATCAGTTCCCCTTTCTGCTACAAACTTGTTGCACCTCATACAAGGATCGATTCCCCTTTGTGATGTGTTGCACCTCTTCATAGGATCGGTTCCCCTTTACCTAGATTCGGTTCAACAAAACAAAAACTCGATCATACCATCTCAGGTGATTACTTAAGATCGGTTTCACTGATAAAAGTCATACAAATACACAAGTCAGGCCTTTGTGAATAGTTTTACCAAGAACACAAACAAGTTGTGAGCGGTTATACTAAATCACACATATTGAATGTTCACAAGATATGCAATGAATAACAATCCCAATAACGCCTGGCGATTTCCTTTTCGATTCATAAACAAGTTTATGAACTTACTTCCTTAAAACACATGTAAAACATTGTTTCCTAGGATGAAATCTTCACCTCATACCCATACATAATCACAAAAGCATTTAAATGATTATGTCGATGTCTTATCTACAAAGTTTAATGGTTAAGCAATAAACTTCATATTGTATTCCTTAATACTATGTCTATCTAGAGTGTTCATGCTTCGCAGTTTTGTTTTCAATATGCACGACTTGAAAGATACGTTAGGGAATGAAACAGTTAGCCTTAGCCTTATTGGGCTAAGGCTAACTCTAGCTCTATGTTTTGGTGTGTACCTCCAATATGGCTTCTGCCGACTGTTGAAGAAGACCTCTAGCCTCTTTGAGGTCTTCGCTTATCAATTTTTTTTTATAAAATGTAATTATAAAGAAATCTAAATTATAAATAAATAAAATTAGAAGAATATCATTTAAAAAAATTCAAAAAAAATGATAATTATTTATAAAAAATAAAATAAATGCAGAAAAAGAAGTTTTGTGAATAATAAAAGAAAATGTAATAAAAAACAAGCTACCATAATAAAGAAATCAATAAAAAATAAACAATAAAATAACATTTCCACGTGTAATTCAGTCTAACTTAATAAAATGGGCGATTCAAAATATAAAATAGAAAATAAAAATAAAATATTTAGTAACTAAAAAGTGATTTTAAAAAGGAAAAATAACTGATTATTAGGCGATCAACATATATCAATGGTATAGTTTAAGGGAATAATACAGGTTCATATCCGATGCGCACCTTAATTAGCACTTCGGGACTAGTAGGTCCAGTAACTACACATAGTTACAACTTAAAATGTCCGGTAGTTGAGTTCATGCCGAACAATCAATATTTGAAGAGCAGTGATGTTGTGCGGGACAGCTTAATAAGCAAACAAATTATGGGGCGTTGGATCATTTTATCCACCGTTGGATTAAACCCATTTTATTTTTTTGATTGAAATACAGCGGTCAAGTTCTAGTTTTTAGAATTAGGTCCTTTTAGTTTATAAACATTTTGTATTGTACCCTTTTCTTAGTTATGAATTATCCGTTTTCAGACTCTTCGTCAACTGTTACCATCTTAGACAGACATAAAGGCAAGCTGCTAGCAAGGGACGCCATCATTAGTGTTAAACTTGATTTTATGTTTCGTATAAACAAGTCTCTGTTGCAGCAAAAAAAAAGATAACTGGCTTATAGGAGCAAGAGTCGTAAAACATAATTGCTAACATGTACAAAGGATCGAAAACACCCAACATGAAAACAGTTTTGGATTTTTTTTTCTTAAGTTCTCAAAACCAATTACGATTTAGACACATTTTTCTTACCAAACCGACCAAAATCTACATAACTGCGTAACTTCCATGACTGCAAAAACTAAAAAAAACATGAACGGCATAACTTTCACGGCTACAAAATATGAACTGTGTAACTTAATTTCTCTTTAATTCTTTTTCATAATACTAATAACAAGCATCTTCCATCCTCGGTAACAAAAATGGGCTTGGATGGAAGCATACTAATAATACCGACATTAAAATTCTTCAAGAACTTATGCTCCTCTCTCAAAGGAACCTTATATACATTCAAACAAGTGAATCCTGCATCCCATAAAAATATATTAATTAGTGACCACAACCAATGAGATCAACATATATGTTTGTACTAGTAAGATCAACATTAAGATCAAACTCATTCATTTGATTAATTGACTTGATTGGTGCCGCATGTCATCACTCTTAATAATAGAACTGTATAGGGAAAAAATGTCTCTAAAAACTCCAATGCATAAGCATAAACAACACATAGAGCAGCATAAGCATAAGTTGTAAATTCCGGCTTCTTAATTTACCTTTTTGTAGTCTTGGAGCATGTTGTTCTTGGTACCAACTTAACTTTTGGTCTATAAGAACTCTCACAAGTCATATTCCTCCATTTTTCCCGTGTAAAACATTAACATCACAGAAATGATTATTAGGGAGATTCAGAAGAAATGACCAATTTTCAGGAAATAAAAAATCCCTCAAAGATCATTAAATTTGATGGAATTGAGAATGATAGAGTTTACCCTGAAGTCAACATTGGTATGGGAAACAACACAAGGACCAAATTCAGGATCTGTTACAATGTTTTTCCGTTCCTCGCTCCATGTTTGTTAACACCAGATTTTAGGGCTTCTTCTTCTTGTAATGTCCATTTCAGTTTCCGTCTGGGTATTATAGGGTCTACGATTGTGAGCTTATTGTATGATGGTCAAATTAAGCGACATGAAATTTGGTCTCTTGTCTTTCTCTTCACAAAATTTTAGGGTTCATTGGTCGCATCTTTTGTCTGCTAATAATTGGGAGGAGGAAGGTGATATTGTTTTCGGTTTGTATGGCACTTGTGGGGATGGCTTCTATTTTGTTTAATAAGATAAGGGACCTACTTTTAATTACACAAGTTAACCAACTGTATTTTAAGTGGAAAACTAAAATGGCTATTAATCTAACGGTGGGTAAAATGATCCAACGCCCCACAAGCTGTTTGCTTATTAAACTGTCCCGCACAACACTAATATAATTTATCCTCTTACCTTATCAAGATACAAATTTTATAAAAAATAATAATTTATTAAAGTTAACCATTCCTTTAAGACAATCAATAAAATTTGTTTGTTATGTGCACACTCTTTAAAAAAGTGTGCACAAAATTGGACATAGACCCTTACATCACATGGTCACGTTTTTCGGTCATTCCCAATACAGTTGAACTTTTATTTTCATTCTCGGTCCTTCCCAATATAGTGGGAATATGTGCCATAAGACGGATAAATTTCCAGATGAGACAACCTAAAAAAGTAACTGAGATGTCAAATCCGCTAGCTGTATCTATCAATCCCCTAACTGCACCTAATTAGTATCTACATTATCCGTCCATTGTCCATACTATACCAGCTGCTTTCCCAAAATTTGTCAGGGAGATCGAGCCAACTACCCAGCGGTCCCAGCAGAAAAACAAAAACTGGGCATAAAAGAAGAAGTCTGTTATTGGGGCGTCACACTTTAATAGAGGAGCTTCATTTGGATTCTTAATGTCCAGGAAAATAGTTATGGAATATCTTAACACATATACAAAATGTCTAGCTTACCCTTTAACTAAAATAAAACTTAAAAATCATAGAAGTGATTTTACGTCTAGGTTAGGATTAATTCCAACCATAAAATTTTATTTGCATGTAGTTTAACGCTCAGGTTTGGATTAGTTTCCAACCGTAGAATTTCATTTTACGTACAAATTTCTTTTAATTCCAACCGTAAAATCCGATTTTACGTCCAGTTTTCTTTTAATTGCAACCATAGAAGTGATTTTACGTCCAGGTTTAGTTGAATTCCAACCGTAATTTTCAATTTTAGTCTAGGTTTAGTTGAATTCCAACCGTAATTTTCAATTTTACGTCTAGGTTTAGTTTACTAAATTTTCCTTTCGTCAACCTAGCCGTAAAATTTTCAATTTTACGTCCAGGTTCCTTTTAATTCCAACCGTAGAAATTGATTTTACGTCCAGATTTTGATTGATTCCAACCGTAGAAATTGATTTTACGTCCAGGTTTGGATCGATTCCAACCGTAAAAATTAATTATTATCTAATTAAATTAAATAAAATTAAAATTAATTAAAGGATTATTCGGTCATTACAAAATTATTTGAGATAAGGAGTTTTTGATATTACTTCTAGGTGACACGTTTTTGTCCTATTAGGCGACGCCTCTCTAATGAAATGTGACGCCCCAATAATAGCCTTCTAAAACAAAGTAAGAAAAACCCCAAGAACATGGAGAGATACTGATAATTAAGAGAGCTTCAAGATACAGTTGTATTGGAAGTACTCATGGATTACTTCAGAAATACCTTCTACTTTGCATTCCC
This sequence comes from Papaver somniferum, assembly GCF_003573695.1. Lineage (NCBI taxonomy): Eukaryota > Viridiplantae > Streptophyta > Magnoliopsida > Ranunculales > Papaveraceae > Papaver > Papaver somniferum. The sequence goes on along the minus strand of NC_039361.1, from coordinate 28,778,423 downwards.
AGCAATACTAGTGTTAATTCTCGGAGTATTATTCAGTCGTCGCCGTCGAGTGCCAAATGATGTTAAGGTGAAGAAGAAGAAGAAAAGATATCATCCGGTTGCTGGTACTATGTTTAGTCAACTACTCAACTTCAATAGACTTTGGGATTACATGACAGATCAGTGTTGCAGATATAAAACTTATAGATTACTCAGTCCTTTCCGTAGCGAGGTTTATACATCTGATCCTGCAAATGTTGAATACATACTCAAAACCAACTTTCAAAATTACGGCAAGGTAAAAATGAACAGACCAACTAATCAATTTTTTTCAGTTCTCAGTCTATTTCTAGCTAAAACATGGATCTAGGAAAGATTTAAGATCAACTGTTTTCCGTTTAATTGCAGGGATCGTACAACTACAACAATTTGAAAGATCTTTTGGGGGACGGAATTTTCACAGTAGATGGCGATAAATGGCGTCATCAGAGAAAGACATCTAGCTACGAGTTCTCTACTGGAGTGCTGAGAAAATTCAGCAGTGTCGTCTTCCAAAAGAACGCAGCAAAACTTGCTCGAGTGGTATCCGAGGATGCAAACTCCAAACCGACCATAGATATTTTCGTGAGTGAGAGCATTTCAAAATTTGAAGTATGTTGATAAAAGTTGGACCTTTTCTAATTTTTCATTCCTTGATAGGATTTGTTTCTAAAAGCGACTTTGGATTCGACGTTCCAAGTCGCGTTCGGTATTCAGCTAGATAGCATGTGCGGATCAAGTGATGAAGGAACATTGTTTGCCAATGCGTTTGATGATTCAAGTGAAATGACTGCCTGGCGTTATGTCGATGTCTCATGGACGATCAAGAGGTTTCTAAATATCGGATCCGAAGCGAAACTAAAGAAAATGTTAAAGTGATTGATGAATTTGTCTATAAACTAATTCATACCAAGATTGATCACATGTCCAATTCATCAAATGATGCTTCCGTGAGTTTCTAAGTTTTTTAACTCAGTCAACTTTTAGTTTTGTACCTTTATTCACATGTTTCACTTTGGGGTGACAGATGAAGAAAGATGATATACTGTCAAGGTTTCTAGCATCGAACGTAACAGATCCGAAATATTTAAGGGACATAATTCTCAATTTCATAATTGCCGGCAGAGATACAACAGCTGCCACTCTTTCTTGGTTCCTTTACATGCTCTGCAAGCACCCACACATACAAGAAACCGTTGCACAAGAAGTAAGGGAAGCCACTAGAGTAAAAGATAACCTGTCTTTTGAAGAGTTTGCACCATTAGTGACAGAAGAAGCTTTAGAAAAGATGCAGTACCTTCATGCAGCTATAACTGAGACTCTAAGGCTCCACCCTGCAGTTCCTATGGTAATCTTTGCTGCAATTTCATTTATAAAGCATAGCAAAACCTGCTTTTGTAGTTACAAGTTCAATTCCAGCACTCATCTATCGGAATTTCATTGGCCTGTGTTTGATGTGAATCAACAGCATCCAACTGTACAGTCATCTAGACCAAGAAACTCCTTTTTTTGATAGAACTTGCTAAAACTCTAGGAATTATTTTCCTGGCTCTGCAGGATCCAAAGATTTGTTTTTCTGACGACACATTGCCAGATGGATTCGATGTCAAGAAAGGAGATATGGTAGCTTATGTACCATATGCAATGGGAAGGATGAAGTTTTTATGGGAAGATGATGCAGAAGTATACCGCCCAGAAAGATGGCTCAACAAGGATGGGGTTTTCCAAAATGAGAGCCCTTTTAAGTTCACAGCATTTCAGGTGAAACCCTTACCCTGAGTAACCACAGAGTTTGAACAACAAACCTAAGATGCCCCACAAGCCAAAACAACAATGAAAAGCTTCTAAATTCGATGCTTTTGTTTGTGTTGCAGGCAGGGCCTCGTATTTGCTTGGGGAAAGAATTTGCTTATAGGCAGATGAAGATCTTTTCTGCCGTTTTGCTGCAATTCTTCACACTCAAGTTGGCTGATGAAACAAAAGTTGTAAACTATAGAACCATGATCAATCTTCATATCAAGGGTGGACTACATCTTCATGCTTTTCCCGGAACAGGATAAAAATGTCATCTAGTCATCTAGAGTCCTAGACATAGATAACTTGAGATCTCATTACAATCAATCCGGGGCTTGTTTGGATTTTTCGGTTTAAAGTGAGAGTGAAACCCCACTTCTATTTTAGCAAGAAAATAATCATCTCCTAAATAACTTGTTCTCAAACAAATTTTTTCTCAAGTGCATTATACTATTATCTTTCCGAAAATGTGTTATTTGTCCAAATATTTTTAAAACATGGTTAAATGGACGAATAAAAATTATATGGGTGAAATGGACACCAAAAAATAGCAAGGATGAAATTGGATTCATCCTGACTTAAACTTAAAAAATAGCAAGGATGAAACTGGATGCATCCTGATGTAAATTAAATATAAAAAAAAATATTTGAAAATGAGTAGGATGAAACTGTTTACATCCTGTCTATTTTTACATTTTTGTCCATTTAAATCAAAATTTAAATGACTTTTTCATCCAGAAATTATTGATTTTGTTGTTTTTAACCAATTTTGCGATTATCTTTCCGTTCTACCAAAGAAACAGAAAAAATAATGTAAAAATAAATAAACCTTTCCATTCTACCAAAGAAACAGAAAAATAAAGTAAAAATAAATAAATAAAGCTCAAATCCGTGTTTTCATTTCTTCTACTTCAGATGCCACTAAAACAGAACAAATCCGGGGCGGGATATCTAATCGAACTTGGGTAGAACTCCATGAGGCGAGAGTAATCCTTTACGAGTTGCCGCCGCCTGTTGCCGGGAGGACCGGATCTGATGAGTTCCAACATGTGAATAAGCCAGAAATCGATTACAGTGATGGGTAAGTTTTCTGTGAATTTATTACCTTTTTTAGGCGGGCAAATTTCTTCTTTTAGTGGTTTTTTATGCGAGCAATCATATCATTTTCTGATGGATTTCTCAATCAATCTTTTTTCGGTGAGATGTGCTTTTTTCTAGCTGTTCCTATCATCTTTTAGTTCTGCAGTTTGGGTATCATAAGATTTGGAACTTAAGTTAGACCGATGAATTGATGTCATGTAGATGCAGAGGGAGAATTTTGTTGTTCTTTCTAGCTGTGTTGTAATGCTTTGATTAGTCTTTCAATGTTTTGTTTTTGTTTTTGGGCTTCCTGGTAGTGTTATAGCTCTTGAGCTTGGTCGCTGTAGGGTTTTCCGATAGCCTTCCCCTGGCCGTCGTTGTTGAAGAATCCTACCGCCTTCTTCCAATTTTTTAGGTTTCACACCTGTTTTTTTTATGTCGGTGTAGTATCATAAAATAAAATTTAAAAAGTCTGACGATGTGTACTGTGCAGTGTGTAGTAAGAAGCTTCTCTTATAAGCTTGCTAGCCACGTATTTTGTATTGTGTTGTAAGCTTCTCTTATAAGCTTGGAAGCCACGTATTTGGTTGTTTTGAAAATTAGTGCAATCCAGAGGTACTGTTATTTGATAGCCAGGTATTTGGATGTTTTGAAAATTAGTGTAGTCCACTTTAGTTTCTTTTCATCGGTTTCAACTTTTTAATTAAACCTGTTTTGATGGTAACCTTCTCTTTAAGCTTGTTTCTTTATAGTTCCTGCCATCTGCTATCATTATGCTTTGATTAATTGGTTCAAGTGCATCGTATTTACCTTACCGAGTTTGTTTTATTAAAAAAAATTAAAAACAGAAATGTTGTATGAGGTTATCTTACCCGTATTGGTCCATCTGCCCATTGATATTGCCCCGATAATTTATGTTTGTTCTACCCATTACCCATATTGATTTCTGGGGCTCTCTTGGTTCCTATCTAGAGCTAGCAAACGGGCGGGCCGGGGCTCGCCCGTTACGGGTTCCACGGGTTCGGGTTCATACGGGTTGAAACCCGCGGGTTGAAATTCTTCACGGGTTGTCATTCCTTGAACCCGTGCCCGTAACGGGTTGAACCCGCGGGTTCACGGGTTAGCCCGCCCGTTAAGACTGATTGATTGTCTTACGAAGAGGGATTCAGAAAGTCTAAAAGGTGAACTAGTTCTAACTAAAACAATGACATCAGATGACATATATTTCTACTTTATGGTTGCGCCATTATCTCTTAACCTAACACAGTAGACATAAACAAGTAATTAACCATTTTACTAACCGAGGAAATCTTAGAAAATTCTAACCTTTAATTAGCTTGCGCCACGTATTACAATTCTTGATTAAGAAAGCAACAAACAGACAAATTTAGGTCTCGTTCTTTGCAAAACGAAAAAATTATTAAACAGACGTGGTATTCAAGTACTACTTGGCAGTTTTTCATGAGCAGCTTAAGAATCTTTGATTCTTTGTGAATCTTGCCTATTTTATGTCACTATTTGCTTAACTCATTGGTTTGACTCGACTCCAAAAATACGACAACAATTGTTAATGTGACCACAGACAGCATCATTCTCGCGAATACCAAAATACTATACCTAACGACTCCAAAAAGATAGCTCAGTAGTAATAATATCATGTTATATCCGTCTTCACGGGTTTACGGGTTGAACCCGCGGGTTCACGGGTCGGGACGGGTTAACCCGTTTACTCACAAGCCGACATTTCTCCAACCCGAACCCGGCTTGTTTTGAAACAAGCCGAGCCGGGTTCGGGTTTTCACGGGCCGGGCACGGGTTAACCCGCGGGTTTTGGCTTGTTTGCCAGCTCTATTCCTATCGGACTAGTCCAACCATGGCACAGATATGGCAACTCTTTTTTCTATTACAAGCAATTACCTACTCGTTAACAGGTGCTTTCAGTTGACTCTTATTAGCTTAGATCACTCAATCTCTAGTTTTTTGCAGTTTTCCAACCCAGTATAAGTATTGTATGCTTTAACCTCTCTGTTGTTACAGTTTGTTAGTGTCAAAGTTAGCATGTACTATAAGTTGTGTGTATTGAGTCCTCTCAGGCGTTACAGAGTGCTCTTGGGTGTGTTTAAGTCTTCTTCAGTGCATTTCAGGGTATTTTTCCTACAAATTTCACTAATTCCTAATATAGTGTCTGTCCTATTCAGTCTGTTTCACTAATTACCGCTAATTCCCAATACAGTGTCTTAATTTTTAATCATATTAACTCCAACCAATAGTACAAACTTCCAACTCTGTCTTTTGAATTAGGATTGTTTTTGCATATATCTCTGTCTGCTTTTAACTGTTACTTCTTACACTCATCCACCTATTTCCGGATTTCTCATTTCGTAAAACATGTCTATTATCGCATGGAATTGTCAAGGTTTAAATCAGCCTCCAGCTTTTCAACATCTTATGGGAATTGTTTCTATGTACAAACCTACTATAGTGTTTCTATCTGAAACTTTGACCAGTGACTTTCAAATGATGCGAATGGCAAACTCTGCAATATCCAAATCACTGCATATTCCCTAAAATCGGCAGAAGGGGAGGCTTATGTCTATTGTGGACAAATGAAGTCAGCATCCAAGTCATCCTGAAGTCCCAAAGTTACATTCATGTTATTGTCACCCCTGCCGCTCCATCCCAACCTTGGTTATGCACGGGTATGTATGACCCATCACATCCGGACCCAAGGAAAAACCTATGGGAAGATTTTCCAACAATTTTTCCTAGTACTACTACACCTTGGCTGCTACTAGGAGATTTCAACGAAGTTCTGGACCAATCAGAAAAAAAAAGGAGGCAGACCGGTAACGTATGCACAAACACAAACGTTTCTCAATTTAATGGATCAGATGGGCTATATTGATTTAGGTTTCAGAGGAGACCCGTTCACCTGGACAAACAACTAGCAAGGTCAAGACAACACTCAACAAAGACTTGATAGAGCGATAGCAGATCAGTAGTGGAGAACAACCAACCCCCATGCAGGAATCACACACCTGCCGCGAATAGCCTCAGATCATGCTCCTATCCTGCTTCAAACGAAAGTCTTGGACTGGAAAGGGAGTAAAAGTTATAAATTTGAGCATCTTTGGCTACCCGCAACTTCATCAAGTGGTTACCTCAGCTTGGGATAAACTACAAGACTCAAATCCACCTTTGAACCTACAACTCAAACTCATCTCGACCAGTGAGACTTTAAAAGAATGGAATAAGATTAATTTTGGGCATCTACCCACTTTAATCAAAAAATCAACCGCGAAAATTAAGGATGCCCAACATCAATGTGCTACGCAAACTGGAGCTGTATTGGAAAATTGGATTCATCTAGAAAAGCAACTACGAAGTGAGCACCTGAAGTTGCTAGATTTCCATGCAACCTACTGGCAACAGCGATCCAGAATACAATGGCTTCAGTCAGGCGACCGTAACACCACATTCTTCCATAACAAGGCCACAATTCATAGAAGTTGCAATAATATACAGCAAATTCGGGATTATCAAAACAATTGGATTACCGACAAAGAAGAAATTATCAAGATCATGCTTGAACACTTTACATACTAATACACAGCTCCAAACACAGTTATTGATGAAAACCTGTTCCAGGCAATAACACCAAGGTTAACCCATCGACAATGTGAAAATCTAACAGTGGAAGTCACCACTGAATAGATCAAACAAGCGCTTTTCTCCATAGGATCGGACCGCGCTCCTGGACCGGATGGATTCACCAGTAAGTTTTTTAGAGTTTTCTAGGAAACAACCCAACCACAACTTATTGCTATGGCACGAAGTTTCTTTGAGTCTTTTAGCATTCACCCTCTCATGAATCACACTAACATCACCCTAATCCCAAAAATCGAACATCCCTCAAAACCATCTCAATTTAGACCGATATGATTATGTAATGTAACCTACAAAATCATCTCAAAGATAATGGTCAATCGCATTCGACCTCTAGTTCCATTCCTGATAACCCCATACCAAAGTGTCTTTGTGCCTCAACGATCCATTCATGATAATATAGCTATTGCAGCTGAACTTTTTCACCACATCAGAACATCCTACCGTACGAAAGATCCTAAAATAGCTCTAAAACTAGACATTCAAAAGGCTTATGACTCCTTGAACTGGGGTTTCATCGAACATGCTTTTACCAGCCTAGGATTCCCTCCCAACTTCGTGGATTATATTATGCTATGATATCTAAAATAACCTATTCGATCAATATCAACGGCACACCGCATGATTACATCACACCAACCAGAGGAATTCGGCAAGGAGACCCTCTCTCTTCTTATATCTTCATCATTTGCGCGGAAATACTCTCCACCAATTTGGGAATTCTCGAAGCACAAAATAAGATAGAGGGGCTCCGCATTTCTCAAAAAGCTCCACCAATTTTGCACCTTATGTACGCGGATGATCTGTTGATAACATATAAAGCAACTCCAGATGGCACCAATCACCTAAAACTTCTGCTGCTGGCTTACGGTAGATCGGCGGGTCAGCAAATCAATGACTCTAGATCCACACTGATTCATCACCCAAGGCTAGAACAACCTCACATAGATAAGTTAACACAAGATTTCAATATGCCAACAACATCAATATCCACCACCTATTTAGAAGTGCAATTTAAGCATGGTAGATCCTTGAGCCACATACATGCACCTCTGCTTCAACGACTGGCACGCAAGGCAAAAGGTTGGATGACCAAATGCCTCAACCAATCGGGGAGATTTGAGCTCATAAAATCATTGCCAACCCCCACTGCCAATCACCTCATGCAAACCCAACTCTTTCCTTCACATGTCCACCAAAAAATGGATCGTATCACGACAAACTTCTTCCGGGGTCACGATTCTTCGATCAGGAAACTCCACCCGTTGGGAAAAGACAAGCTACACCAAACCAAATCACAAGGAGGGCTCGGTATCCGAAGTAGTAAGGAGCACAACAAAGCTCTACTCATGAAACGAGTTTGGCACATTCATCAAAACCATAACTCTATCTTGGCTAGGCTATACAATGCAAAATACCTAGACCAAAAACCCATTTTCGAGGACATTCCTCCGCTACCGTCTTCCACAAGCCCTCAATGGAGAGAAATGGCCTCACTCATACCATTTTTCAAGCAACACCTCTTCCACCAAATAGGAACTGGAACACACACCCCTATACAAGCAAATTGGATACCCCAATTTGAAAATACCATCAACCCAACGTCTTGCTATCCAATACAATCAGTAGCCAACATCATCGACCCATCGACTGGGAACTGGGATCATGAAAGATTAAGCCTATTACCCAACCCCATAATTCGGCGAATCATTAACATCCACATCCCCCAGCACAATCAACCCGACAGGATCATCTGGCCTTTTACCAAAAGCGGACAATATACTACTGCCTCAGGATACAACTGCCTCATTAGCACTGCTGCACAAGCTCACCAAATCACCCCCCTCCCGCCATCCAAATTCATTTTGACACTCCCATGTCCCCCAAAAGTTCAGCTTTTCTTGTGGAAAGCAATTAATGAGGGTTTACCAACCCTCAACATTCTCCATTGCATTCATCTAACCAACTCCAACCTATGCCCTCAGTGCAGTTCTAATCCCGAAATAGCTAGTCACATCCTCCTACATTGTCGGACAGTTATAGATTCTTGTAACCTCTTATTAAACCACATAGGAAACCTTCACGTCGTTTTGCAAGGCATACCTGTTTCACCGTCCCACCAAACAACCATATCTGAAATCCTTAAAACAAAAGTGCCAGCACCGATAATCACAATCTTCTTCTTCCTTTTTTGGGCGTTATGGTTAACCAGGAACGATGTGATGTACCGCCAACAACAACAAAATCCGATAATGTAATGCAAATGGCCATCAAGCTCCAACAAGAATACTCTAGGGCTCAGAAACACCTTCCACCGGTGCTCCCTGGAATGCAACAATATGCAAACCCGGCACGAAGAACAGTAACAACTTCAGTCGTCTTTGTAGGATGGATCAATCCTAAATCAGAATGGATCAAAATCAATACGGACAGCGCAGCAAGAGGAAGCCCCGGAATAGCGGGAGCAGGTATTATTTGTAGAAATGATGAAACCAACACTATCCTAGCAATAGCACCACCTCTAGGAATCACCACAGCTTTTGCAGCGGAGACATGGGCCATGCACATAGCCTCCAAAACGGCGACGGAACGAGGATGGCCAAAAGTCCATTTTGAAGCGGATTCGGAAAATTTAATGAGATTTCTAACCTCGGATACCCCCTGGTATGTATCTGATCTGATTGCAGAAATCAAGCATAGACTCACCAAAATCCAACAATGTACCATTACCCACGTCTACAGAGAAGCAAATCAGGCGGCAGATGGCTTAGCAAACCAAGCGGCAGATGATTGCTCCATAGGGAGACTCACGACGACAATTTGGGAACATACGATTCCTCAGTTTATCAATTCTATTGTAATGACAGACTCTATGGGTACCAAGTACCCTCGTGTAATCTCAGTCTAATTCTAATAAATTCATGCTTCAAAAAAAAAAGATGCTACTCAGTCCAGGGAAGAGTACAAAAACATTTTGGACCACAAAAAAAAACCCTACCTTTTGGTAATTATATTTCCAAAATTACAGAGAAGATGAACTAAGTAACTTGACAATTATAGTGTCAATTAATCAAAAATACGCTTAGGAGATGGCAGTGGCGGAACCAAGTATTAGTATACAGGGGCTAGAAAATAATTCTAATAAATTTAGGGGACTAAAAACTTAATATCAGTAGGTTAAGTATAAATTATGAGACCAAATCAAGGATTTTACGATGATTTTTGGAAATTTAGGGGGGCTAGAGCTAGGGGTAGTCAACCCTTGGCTCCGCCCCTGGATGGCATGATCAAATAACTAATATTCTACCTTTAACTTACAAAAAGTAGAGCGACAGATGAATTTGCAATTTCGGCAGTAGAGAGACCCATTTTTTACGGTCTCTATAAATTTCAATGGCCTGCGAGCTAAGCCTTTCCTGAAAAGCACCTTGAACATGGTTTTATGCCCACAATATAACACAGAAAATTCGTTTTTAATGTCATAATCCTACTCTCATAAGAAATACTAAAAGAACTGACAAGTATTTAGTAAGTTTCTAAAGCATGAGAACTTTGAAAATTCACCTCAGGAACTTTTGTTTCACTGAGTCGGTGAGTCGCACTTGACTTGTTCAAGTCAAATGTTAAAAATGTTGCAATAAGATTCAAGGCAATTTTGACTACATTCCCAGAAAAAAAATCATTTGGTGTGAGTCCTACGTGTAACCATTTGTTTATGGATGTGAGACCAAAATTCCTTAATCTATGGAGGTGAAAAAGATTCGTCTCCAGCCATAAAATGTCGTAAACATTTTACACCATTGATTTAAGGCATAAATAATTATCTCCTTAATTAGTTACCCTATATTTTGATGATTATGATGTTTAAATCCTCTAAGTGAACCTCTAAAACCAGAGGATGGGTTAGAGGATGTTTGAATAACTATCTCACACGTCATCCTCACATTCATCTTTGAGGTTTCCAATGGAGAAGATTTTTGTGTTAAAACATTGAAAATCTTATGTGGCCTTGAATATAGGAATTTGACAAAGTCTCATTGGACATGCTCTATGACTACTCAAACATCTTCCCTCTATTAAACTGCATCACTGATATCTTTATGAAGGGACTGAATGAGGATCTGAGGAGGTTGAGAATACCAGTGCTGATTACAATTAGCTAGGATATCAGCAACCTGATTATAACCTTTAGGAGCAACCCGAACTTCAACATCATACAGACTCTGAAAGAAATTTACACACTCAGCTAGTAAATACTTATCTTCCCAACGAACATTGTCTAGTTGATTCATTTAAACAACTTCTATTATAACCATGTTAGTTCCTTCCACAATAATCTTACTGAAACCATTATTCTTAATCCATTGAGCTGCCATGAGAAGAGCTAATTAAAGCTCCCGTCTGGTCTATATCACGTGCCCTTCTGATCCTGGCCATGGCTTCCAAAAAGTTCCCCGAATGATTACGAAAAACAATGGATACACCGGCTAAATTAATAGAAGGAATAACGGAAGCATCAAAATTAACTTTCAACCATGTAACAGGAGGAGGTTTCCAATGATTCTTAATTTGAATGTTATGCAATAGATTAAGACTAAGGTTAGAATGAATGCATATTCTATAATCGTAACAAAACTTACAAATTTGATAAACTACGGATCTAGGTGGCTGAGTTTTATATTCAAACAACTTCAGGCATCGACTTTTCCAAATGAACCATATAATGATGATTGTCAGGCTAAGTATATTCTTTCGATCTATGGAAACCAAATTATCACGAAAAGACCATGGCAAAATCCGCTCCTGAAGATTATGAAACTTATAATCTTCCTGCAGAATAAGCTGACAAACTCCAAGCCAGACTTCACGAGCAAAACAATAATGAATTATAAGATGATCAATGGTCACGAGATCATGACCACACAATCCACAGTGAGGATTGACCAATGTAGAAACTCTCTAAAATTTTGCAGCTACCGGAAAGATATCCTTAGATATCTTCCATAAGAATAATTGACATTTAAATGGAATTTCCAAGTGCCAAATCATTAACCACATTTTTTGCTGTTGCTCAATAATCACTTGTTTTGTTTGTTGCATCAGTATAGCCATATAATTCGGTTTAATTAAGAAATCCCCATTTCTAGTAAGAGACCAACGAAGACGATCCATAGTCAGTTTTGGAGGAATTCTGATATTTTGAATGAGCTTTAACTGATCACTTGTGCAATGTTGTAGTAACTTATCTACCAGCCATTCTCTATGCTCATGATTTATAAATTCTTCTAATTGGACTTCAGGATGAGAAGAAGTAAATACAGGTGGTTGATAGTCGTTGTTAGAAACTGCACCAAACCAGTTGCCTTGAAAGAAGTTTATTATTGAGCCATCACCTATCTCCCAGATGTAAAATCTTCTTATCCACCTCAAGCCTATTTGAATTCCATGCCATATCCAAGTTGCCTTCTCTTTGATTTTAACATATAGTGGATCCCCATATTTAAAGTAACGAGCTTCCAGGAGTTGAACCCATTTGGCCTCTCTGTTATGAAGCATTCTCCATGCAATTATTGTTAAAAGAGCATCATTAAGATACTTCATGTTCTTAAAATCCAAAACCCTTCGTCTTTTAGGTTTATTCAGATCCTTCCTGTTAGAGCATAGCTTGGTTGAACTTACCAAGCGTTGGTATGTCAAGTTTGGTTGTCATATTTTAGTATCAAAACTCATCTGGAGTCGCTTGATTAAATACTAGAGTGTGAACTTCATTTAAGTTAGACTAGAAAGTCTAGGAATTTTGAGACATATAAGTATTACTCCGAAGACATGAAGAATGTGAAGAAGTAACGAACTACAACGACGACATCATCCTTCCACTTGAGGTTAGTAATATTAACTTGAGTTGTTTTATTCCTAACGTATCTTTCAAGTCGTGTTATATTGAAAACATAACTGCAAAGCTGTATATACTAATGTACATATTGTATATTACTCTAGTGATGTGACATGATCATAATAGTATGATCATAGTATTAAGGAATTAGACTACAAAGTATAACGCTTATCTTTTGAACTTTGTAGATATGACATCGACATAATCTTGTATATATTTTCATGATTATGGGAATGGGTTATGGTGAAGATTTCATCCTAGGAAACAATGTCTTACATTTGTTTAAAGGAAGTATATTCATGAACTTGTTTTATGAATCGAAAGGGAAATCAATAGGATTATTGGTACGGCTATTCATTGCAAATATTTGGATGACCAATATGTGTGAGTTAGTAGAATCAATCTTAACTTAGGTTATGTATCTTGGTATAACTAATCACAATGCCTAAACTTATGATTTGGTATGACTGGTTTTGATAATTGTTGTAACCGATCCTAACTAATCACCATGTGACGGTATGATCGATCCTTGTAATTAGTGTGACCGATCCTAGTAATTAGTGTGATCGATCATAAATGTTGCCTGACCGATCCTTGTAATTGGTGTGACCGGTCATAACTAATACCATGTGTAGATGAAACCGATCCTTGTAACTGGTGTAACCGATCCTAGTGATTGGTGTGATCGATCACAACTGTTTCCATATTTAGTATAAACGATCCTAGTGATTGGTAAAACCGATTGAACCCATGTATGTGATTTGATATTTGATCAATCACATAGTAGTCTTGGAAAAGCAGGCGAACCAATTCTAATTTTTTTTGGAAGTGTGGTGTAACCGATTCCAAGAATGCAAACCCATGTGAATATGAAATAAGGATTTGCAGTGAAAAGATGTCACATACTTTGAACACGAGCATTAACTCTTATCATTTATTGTTTAAAGATATTCCTTAGTACTCAAGGTGATCACGTGCCGAAATAAATTAAGAATCTTTTAATTAAGGTTTTTGGTTTTATATGCTTTAATTACCAGCAATTAATGAATATCTTTAGAGAATAAAATTTAGTAATGCGCATTTACTAATTGGAGATTTTCTATTGAGAGATTTCAGAAATATTGGACAAGCATTTATTCATTGCATATCTTGAGAATACTTTCGGTTTTGGAAATTCATTGGTGCCAAACATCCTTGGTCTATAAATACCTAAGTTTGCATTTCTAGCAAACTATCCTAAGAGCCTGGCAAACTTCATTTCTTGTTGTTTCTGGTGGAGCCGCCTGTTCAGAGAGGAAAGTATCCTAATTAGGTGAAATCTCTTACGACCGCTCATTTAAAGACTTCTGTGGGATCAAGAAGCTCTACGAGTACCGTCGGTGGGAAACTAGATAATTGCAGTGTTATTAGTTTTCGATTGATTTGATTGACTAACGGTTATTGAAACTTTGATTGCACCTAGTTTTTTTATGCTTGAGAATCTTCTCTTCTGATATAAGATTCACTCAAACTAGATCAGAGTATCGACGGGATCTTTAGAACTGTTGTTAGATCTAAAGACATCTTGTGATAATCCATTGTTAACAGACTCTGTTCTGTGCGTGATTGATGACAAGAGATTCAAGTGGTGTTGTGCAGGTTATTGATGATAAAAGAAGATTTGACGACGAAGAAGATTTCTTATTAGTTTTGTATCTTGTGGATTTAGTGCGCAAACCTTGATCGGCTGGGATCCAACTAGAATCAGTTTATCTTTGATAGATCTGATTGATTATTTATGCGAGATCGACATTCTCTATATTTTTCTTTGAGATTTATATTGATTGAGTGTGAATCTATACTTGAATTTTTTTGGTAGTTATAGTTAGATTGATCTAACCAGACAAAAGAGTTTATTAGATTAAAGATAAGAGCCTTTCTCAACGAATCATCTAAATCTTGTAGCAAGATTGATTAGAATGGTTACCAAACAGATTCTTCCTTTGTTGTTTGGAATACGATTAAAGGACTTGCTATTCACGCCCGTGACTCTAGAAGTCGAAGGCGCAGAGATACAAAGGGAACTAAGTAACTAGGGGTAGTCTTCTTGGTCTCAACTATATGAAGTTGGTATTAGATTTTGTATAGCGGCTTAATTCTGAGAGTATCAAAACTGGACTAGGTCCCGATGTTTTTTTGCATTTGCGGTTTCATCGTTAACAAAATCTTGTTGTGTCTTTTACTTTGATTTCTGCATTATAATTGTTTATTATAATAAAGTAAAATACACATATATGTTAACTATGCATTACTTGATAGTGATCATATATAGTTTAGTTATTACCGAACATATTACCAAGTAACACACTTTTTTGAAGTAGTGTCTCGATCTTGTATCCATAGTCAATCATACAAGTTATCTTGTTGTTGTATTGTCTCGATCTCTTATCCATAGACAATTACACGAAGTGTGAACCGAATTGTCTTATTGTCTCGACTCTGTCCATAGACGATCACATTCGGCAGAGGACTTATAAGTTGAAACAAAAAGATTGTGGTGTATTTCGGTACCCTCGTCTTTTCACTTCCATCCAATAAAGTAGCAGCCCTTAGAAGATTTCTTATTCCACCAATAATTCATCCGCAAAGTTTCCATTTGTTCAATTGTTTTATTTGGAATTTCATACAACTTATTTGAAATCGTGTTATTGCCCCAACTACAGCTTGATTATGAGCACTGCGTCCAGCCTGATTAAACAACTGCGACACCCATTTTATACGGCGACACCCATTTTATATAGGTTTATTATACAATAAGTCTAGTTTATCGTAAAAATATTTTGGGGAAAATCCCGGGAGACACAATCTAAAGAACCCCCCTATTTTTCTTCTGGTGGACCCCGAGTGAAAAAGCGGGGGTCTAACAACCACACCCAATATTTCGATTAGCAATCTGTATGGACTAACTCCAATATACTTTTAAGAGAATCAACTAGACAATCAGACTCAATCTTAATAAAAGTATATCAAAGAGTTATATCTCTTTTTCTCGATTCAGTACTTACTCAAGCAAATAGAAATCTGCGAGTCTAATTGAATACAAGAGAAATCACTTGAACGGTACCAAAGACCAATGTTCAAGTCAACAACCAAAGGTTGGATTTCCCAATTGATCGATTTAACACACAACCTGTGATATTTCAATTATATAACAAAATATAATGCGGAAAAGAAATAACACAGACACCAGAAGTTTTGTTAACGAGGAAACCGCAAATGCAGAAAAACCTCGGGACCTAGTCCAGATTGAACACACACTATATTAAGCCGCTACAGACACTAGCCTACTACAAACTAACTTCGGTCTGGACTGTAGTTGAACCCTAATCAATCTCACACTGATCCAAGGTACAGTTGCGCTCCTTACGTCTCTGATCCCAGCAGGATACTACGCACATGATTCCCTTAGCTGATCTTACCCACAACTAAGAGTTGCTACGACCCAAAGTCGAAGACTTTAATAAACAAATCTGTATCACACAGAAAAGTCTACGGTAATAGATAAATCTGTCTCCCACAGAAATACCTACGAGTTTTTGTTCCGTCTTTTGATAAATCAAGGTGAACAGGAACCAATTGATAACCCGGACTTATATTCCCGAAGAACAGCCTAGTATTATCAATCACCTCACAATAATCTAAATCGTATGATGGCGAAACTAGATATTGTGGAATCACAAACGATGAAACGAAGATGTTTTTGACTTCTTTAATATCTTGCATATCGGAGAAATCAATCTCAAGCCAATCTTATGATTGTACTTAGTACGATAGAAACATCAAGATCAGATCACACAACTACAAGAAAAGTAGTATCGGTCTGGCTTCAGAATCCCAATGAAGTCTTCAATTCGTTAACCTGCAGGGTCTTGGTAGAAACCTAAGGTTAAAGGAGAATCGACTCTAGCTAATAAAACTAGTATCACACAGGAGGTGTGGGGATTAGGTTTCCCAGTTGATGGAGTTCTCCCTTATAGAGTCTTTCAAATCAGGGTCTGCAATCAATGTTAGCTTAGTAACAAAGCATTCAATATTCACCGTTAGATGAAAACCTGATTAGATTCAAGCTAATATCTTTCAACCATTAGATCGAAACTTATCTTGTTACACACAAATGAAATGCACGTTTATCTAGGTTCGTGTAACCGTACCCAAACATGTACATCTAGTTGGTTCAGCAGTAGTTAACCAAATGGTTAGCCATATGAGCACTTTCATATCAACCATATTCTTCTTTAACACAACTAGTTCAAATGACTCAAATGAACTAGTTAGAGAGTTGTTCAATTGCTTAGATTTTTATAATAAACACAATTGAAACCAAAACGATTTGATTCACTCGAATCAATTCATGAACTTTATAGCCACGGTTTTCAATTATGCATTCCTTATTTTATATAAGTTTAAGTTCACAAATAATCGTTTTTAGAAAATAACCAACTTAAGTACGCGGACTGGTACGCGGACTTAACTACCCGGAATAAGTTTGTTTTCAATTCAAAAACTCCAGCAGAAATTCTCGGGATGAGAACCTCCGACAGTACGCGGACTAGGTACGCATACTTTGGTTCAAGGAATAAGGACTTATACATGTATCAGTTACCACACAATGCTTATATCCAACCATGGTTATATAATCTAAACTCTCATTTCAATCATTGAAACATTCTTAGAGGACGTTATATAGTTGTTGTTCACACACTATTTTTCGTCAAAGCCATTTTCAAGTGATTGAAACTTAATATGACTTTTGTCACTAGTAAAGATGAACTTGGCCAAAGAGAAAGCTTACCAACACATATTTCGAGAAATAGATAAGCGAGATAAACTCGGCTCGAAATAGCAAATGTATATAATCAAAGTCTATATAGCAAAACGACTTTTGTCTCAAGATAGGAGATAAAGTAGATAGACTTTTGAGTGATAGATAAGTTCAAGTCTCCACATACCTTTTAGTCGATGAAGTTCCACCAGTTCCTTGAGTAGTTCTTCGTCTTTATATGATGATCGCCATGGAGTCTTGAGCTCAACTACACTTTATATCCTAGTCCGAGACTTAGCTATAAGTAGACTAGAAATCAAGACTTATATTTTTGATCACTAACATTGACAAACATGCTTGAGATAGCAACGCATGCGAGTTCGACCGAGCAGTGCTCTAACACCGAGGGTTGTGTCTCCCGGGATTTCCCCTGGGAGATTCTCATGGTAAACATAACATTACTGTTATTTATTTATTTTTTGAAGCAAAGAAAAGATTCATACATTAATTATCGGAACATAACACCAGACTGAACTACCTCCTTCCTTACAGTGTGAGTTATTTCCTTCGGGATGATGTCCAAAAAGTCAAAAGATATTTTTCCGTTCTAGCTTTGTTCGCTATCACACAAACATCATTGTTTCCACTTAACATACCTAACAGTACTATTACCAAATAAAACTTGAGAAAGTGCTTTATTTCTTCTACTCTCCCCTGATTCATCCAATGTACATATGGAGTTGCACTGCTGATAGAGTTAACTACATTTAAACACTCTGATTCAAAAACAACATTCTCCATATTCTTTTCTTTGTCCCATATGATTGTTTCTTTGATGGCCACACATCTAATCTGCTCCGCATCAACTCCTCCATCGAGTTGTCTGCCTCTGATGCTCCAACAGAATCCTGTACAATCACACAATATTAGGCCAATACCAAAAAATTTAGAGAAATCATCAAATGAAGCATCTATGTTGATTTTAAGCTGATTTTCTGTTGGCGGAGACCAAGTTTGGTGACTGAAGTTATATTTAGCTCTGTGATTATCATTGCATCTTTCAAGGCAGAGATATGTAAGATTTTTAATGCTCTTCATAGTGACAGCGGTGTTGCTCTTCTTGTTCTGGAATAACTTCGTGCATCTGTTTTTCCACAATTTCCAAGCAGTGATCATCATAGTAATAACCCCAAATTCCCATGATTCTATATATGCATTTTGAGAATTGTTGAGCTAATTAATAATCCAGCCTCTGACAGAGATTTGGTTATTTTATATATTATGAACATTAATATTCATAGCTAACTAAATCGATCTTGCTTTCTCACAATTAGTAACCAAATGCTGCAGAGATTCAACATCCTTATTGCAGAGAGGACAGTTTATCTCAATACCTCGTTTGTAATAACTTAGTTTTTCTCAAGTTGGAACTATGTCTTTCAGACATTTCCATATGAACAATTTAACTTTGTGCGGGGTTTTTAATTTCCACAGATTTTTCCAAACATGTTTAGGAACTGAATACTTGTTGTTGACTTATGAGATGTTGCACATGAGTTAAGGCCTGGTAAGCTGTTTTGACTGTGAATTTTCCAGTGTGATTTGGTTCCCAGTACAAAGTATCTTCACGCCATTGAACAAGAAGCATCTTGAGAATGAGTTGAGTTGTGTTTTCATTGAATATGGATTGTGTGTGGGGAATGTTCCATCTTCTCGGGTTATGGTACATTAGGTCTGATACATGCACATATCTTGCTGGTTCTGGGAAGTCATTATGAGGAATAAGAGGAACATCCATACCTTTAACCCATTTATCATACCAAATTAAATAAGAGTTTTTGTATCACACTTAACATCCCATCTATTAGAGCACTGCTCGGTCGAACTCGCAATCGTTGTTGTCTCAAGCTTGTTTGTCAAGTTTAGTTTCCAAAACTATAAGTCTTGATTTCTAGTCTACTTATAGCTAAGTCTCGGATTAGGATAATAAGTTTAGTTGAACTATAGACTCAACGGCGTTCATCAACTGAAGACGAAGTACTACTCAATGAACTTGTGGAACTTCATCGACAAAAGGTATGTGGAGACTTGAACTTATCTATCACTCAAAAGTCTATCTATTCTATCTCCTATTTTGAGACAAAAGTCGTATAGCTATATAGACTTCAATTATACACATTTTCTATTTCGAGTCGAGTTTATCTCGCTTATCTATTTCTCGAAATATGTGTTGGTAAGCTTTCGCTTTTGCCAAGTTCATCTTTACTCGTGACGAAAGTCATGTTGATTATTTCAATAACTTGAAAATCGCTTTGATGAAAAATAGTTTATGAATAACAACTATATAACATCCTTTAAGAAAGTTTCAATGATTGAAATGAGAGTTTACAACATGCAACCATCTTTGGATATAAACATAGTGTGTTCTCACATTTGTGTAAAAGTCCAAAACCGGGAACCCAAAGTATGTGTACTCGTGCGCGTACTGGCGGTTGTTGGAAATCCGGGTGAGGATGTGTACCCGTACGCATACTGGCGGAAAGTTCACGTCCGTGAATTTCTGTTGGAGTTTGAAAGTGAAAAACAAACTCAATACGGTTACTTAAGTATGCGTATCCGTTTGCAAACTTAGGTAGGTTACTTTCTAAAATCGGTTTGTTCATGAACTAAAACATTTATATAATAAGGAATGCAATCTTTGCAAACCGTGGCTATAATGTTCATGAATCGATTCGAGTGAATCAAAGCTGATTTTGCTTCAATTCTGTCTTGTATACTTCTATAAGATCTAAGCAATTGAACAACTCTCTAACTAGTTTATTTGAGTCATTTGAACTAGTTATGGTGAAGATGAATAAGGTTGATATAAAAGTGCTCATATGGCTAACCATTGGTTAACTATTGTTGAACCAACTAAGTGTACACGTTTAGGTACGGTTACCCAAACCTAAATGAAGTTATATTTCATTGGTGTATAACAAGATAAGTTCGATCTAACGGTTGAAAGATATTAGCGTGAATCTAATCAAGTTTTCATCTAACGACGAATATTGAATACTTTGTTACCAAGGTAACTTAGATTGCAAACCCTGATTTGGAAACTATATAAAGGAGAACTCTAGAAACTGGGAAACCTAATCCCCACATCTCCTGTGTGATACTAGTTTCATAAACTAGAGTCGGTTCTCCTTTAACCTTAGGCTTCCCTCGAAACCCTGTAGGTTAACGACTTAGAGACTTCATTGGGATTGTGAAGCCAAACCCAACTATTTTCTCTGTAATTGCGTGATCTGATCTTACTGTTTCTATCGTATTTTAGTACAATCGTAAGATTGTCTTGAGATTAATTTCTCCGATAGGCAAGATAGAAAAGTAGTCACAAACACCTTCGTCTCATCGTTTGTGACTCCACAATATCTTATTTCACTAGTCGATTAAGATTATTATGAAGTGATTGATATTTCTAGGTTGTTCTTCGGGAATATAAGTCCAGGTTATCAATTGGTTCATATTCACCTTGATTTATCAAAATACGTAACAAAACTCGTAGGTATTTCCGTGGGAGACAGATATATCTATTCCTATAGACTTTTCTGTGTGAGACATATTTGTTTATCAAGTCTTCGACTTTGGGTCGTAGAAACTCTTAGTTGTGGGTGAGATCATCTAAGGGAATCAAGTGCGTAGTATCCTGCTGGGATAAGAGACGTAAGGAATGCAACTGTACCTTGAATCAGTGTGAGATTGATTAGGGTTCAACTACAGTCCATACCAGAGTTAGTTTCTAGTAGGCTGGTGTCTGTAGCGGCTTAATACAGTGTGGTGTTCAATCTGGACTAGGTCCCGAGGTTTTTCTGCATTTGCGGTTTCCTCGTTAACAAAACTTCTGGTGTCTGTGTTATTTCTTTTCCGCATTATATTTTGTTATATAATTTAAATATCACAGGTTGTGCGTTGAATCGATCGATTTGTAAATCCAACCTTTGGTTGTTGATTGAAATTGATTGATCCTTGAACATTGGGCTTTGGTACCGTTCAAGTTATCTCTCTTATATTCAATCGGGTTCGCAAATTATTATTTGTTTGATTGCGGATTGAATTGAGAGATTGTGATATAACTCTTTAATATACTTTTCTTAATATTGAGTCTAACTGTCTAGTTGATTCTCTTGTAAGTATATTGGAGTTAGTCCATACAGATTGCTAAGCGAAATATTGGGTGAGGATGTTAAACCCCCGCTTTGTCGAAATTTGCTTACATTTTCCAAGCCTTTTTCAATCCCTTTCCAGATCCAAGATGAATTATTGTGAGGACTTTGAAGATGTGAAAATTCACAGTAAGGTGAATATTTAGGTTTGAGAATTTTAATATATAATTGGTCTTCCTTTGTGCATAGTCTCCAAGCTAACTTAGTTATAATGCATTATTGTACTGTTCAAAGTTCCTAAAAGCAATATCACCTTCATTCTTCTAGATTATACTCAGGTGATGCCTCCTCACACATGTTTAAATGCTCTACGAGTTCATATTCTTCGTCTAAGACTATTGTTTCTAAATCGCTAGACTCTACAATATTTTTCTCAGAATAAACTCGTTCCTCCAAACCATTATCGGCTTCGTAATCAAAAGGAAATACTACATCGTCTAAAACGGGGGTATCTCTAGTCAAATCCTCGTCCTTTTGAATAGGTGAATAATTATTAAAATTATTTGGATTTGAACTAGAAATAGTAGCATCATTGTAAAGCTCAATTGGAGTAACAGATTCCTGATCACTATGCCTATATGTGTCAAATTCTTCATCAACACTATCCTCATCATAATCATCATAATAACATGAAAATGGTTGAACCTCATCTAAAAAAGTAGTGTTACCAATTCTAACCTCGTCATCTTGATTATGCAAATAACTATCCTCATTTTCAAGGGTACTATTGGAAACACTATATTGGAAATTAAGACTATCTTGAGCAGTTCTGTTCTGGGCCTCTAATAAAAGCTTTTGACTCGACTCACATGACTTCCTTATGGTATCGTGTATAGAAGGTTCACTCATGGGTGCATTTTGTTTATTCATTTCTAACACAAACCTATTTGTATTCTCAGTTAATTGTTTGAGAGACTCTTCTAGAGGAAGAACAGGTTCAGAAGGATCATAATAGGGACTAGTTTTCAACATTTTCATTATATTTTCCAAAGACGAGAAACTAGTACTATAATAATCCTTATTTTCTTGCTCGTATGACCGGTGTGTGTGTATAGTAATTGGGCTCACCATGGTATGAGCCGTAACCTTGAAAAGGTTGATGTTCCCAATCACTATTCACACTATGGTTAAAATTGTAACGTCCACTTTGAAACTCAGTCAGATATTCGTTGTATTGGCTATTGTGATACCAGTTCGACATTCTTTTGCAGGGGTATGAGTTATCACAAAATAAAACCCACTGACAGGGGATTCGTGGGAGGATAGAGTCTTACCTCCCGTACCATACGGGCGATGAACCGTTGAAGTCGACTCATGCTACCGACTCCGATGTCAGTGTACGAACCCGAGGGGCCGAGACAGTATCGTAATTGTCGTCCTTCCCTGCAAACAGTTGATATTTAATTTTGACCCTTCCTTAGGGTTTAAAAAAAATAATGTCCAAGAATGCCCAAAAAATAAAAATGTCCAAAAAGGAAAAAAAAATTACAAAAATAACACTCTATTTACAGTTTCTAAAAATAAAAAAAAATAACTATATACAAAATCTTCTTCTTCACTCCTTTCGGATTCCTCTTTTCTTTCCTTCTTTGGCGATGCTTTCCTTTTATAGTACTTTTTCTTTCCTTGTAGCTTCGCTCGAAATCTGAAAAGAATAAAAAAATACCAAAGGCGTAAAAGAGAACAAAAATTCTAAAAGAAATAAAATAAATCTAAAACCTAAAACCTAATACAAATCCGCGTCGGTGGCGCCAAAAATTGATATAGTTTTGAAAGTGGTAGTAAAGTTCGTTCAACTCGGACTTGATAAGATTGGGTTCTAAACTTAAAATAAAAATAGAAAATATACATACAAAAGGTTTGTCACAATGTCGAGAGAGACTGAGACTCAGGATTCCACCAAATTCCATTCATGTGATTCAAATAATAATTCCAATCAATTATACATCAAATATTAAAAATATGGACTCTTATTCTTTGCCAAAAAGTAGATTTTTGAAAAGTAATGATTGTAAATCAAAAGCGTGATGTATCAAAAATACATAGACCAAGCATACACCATCAAATGAAATCACACCCATTCAATAAAAATCATAAATCGATTAAAAATCAATGCAAATAGTCATAAAAGAATTATTAGAATTACCACATGCGTGAAATAGGGCTTCCTCCGTCATCCCAGTGTTGGGGTTTAGCTCCTCATATTAATCACTTGCTCAAAATACATGTTTATAGCCCAAAAGTTGATTAAAAGAGTGAAAAGAATAAAAACAGTGAATCTGAGACGCACAGAAAGCGTCCAGAGAAGAACGATAGAAAATAAGTGCGTCTGTTGCTGTTGTTTTAAGAATGACAAGCGTCTGTCCTTGTCACAGTTGAAGAACGACTGTCTGTGGAAGTCTGTTCTTCGTGCTCTTCAATGGCAGCAGCAGCAGTGTACAGAAATCTCTTGATTCACGCCTCCTGAGATCTCTTCTCGACCCCAAACTCCTCGTTTTTTTTTCTTAGGACTCTCAGCACCTATTTATACACCACAGGACGATTAAAACTCTCCAAATCGCTTTGAAATCTCTTCTTTCCTTCCTTGGAAGTCACGATAATAGTTCCTTCCATAAATTGTTTCACGCGTTTCTGAGCTTTCCCACTTATCTCAAACTCTTCCTTAGATATATATGTATCTTTGGAAAGAGTTTACTTGCCTTTAATCTCCTTGAATAACAGATTTTGAACCCATGAAGCCGTGTTTCCTTATTTGACTTTGATTCCAATTCCCGGCTATTCTAGCCCAAGTTGATCGGTCTAATTGCTTCTAATGAACTTGTTAAGTCATATCAAGTCCATCCCAATCAATTTCCGGTGTTGAATCTCTTTAAAACTGCCCAAAGCTTCACGTCCAAAATTTGCAGACATGAGGTATCTTTTCCCGCCGAATCTTTTTGATTCAAATCGTGAAGAAGGTGGGTGTCCCCCCATCCTGTGCTGTTCTCCCTTTAGCAGCTGCCTGGAAATAGGTTACCCCTTATCCAAAATCGAGGGTCCGTATAGTGATTTTTCTAGGACATTTTCCGTACTTTTTCGGGGTTCCTCCGGGGTATTTCTGGGGTACTTCCGGTACACTTCTGGGGCGCTTCCGGTACACTTTCCACGGAGGTCCAAACGCCGCATTTTCAGCCAATTTCGCCGCAAAACCTTATTCTTCTAAAAACACCTACAAATAAATAAAATAACCAAATAAGTCCAAAATTGAGCACTAACACTATATACAATTGAGCTATATTAGACACATAAATGCGTCTATCAAATCCAACTTTCTATGTTTTTAACAGTATTGTAAATCTCATCAGTAGAGGGGATTTCAATTAGAGGAACATTCTATACTTGGTTTATGATTGGATGGATGAGATTAAAATATGATAGCCACAGAGTTGGATCCGTAGTTGTAGCTCAAAAAGTGGGGGTATAACAACCACACCGAATATTTCGACCGGCAATCTGTAAGGATTAACTCCAATATAATTCCGTGAGAATCAACTAGACAATCAGACTCAATCAAGGAAATATATCCAAGAACGGTATCTTTATTTCTCAATACAATCTTCAATTGGACAAATAGGAATCTATGAGCCAGATTGATATGAGAAATAACTTGAACGGTATCAAAAATCGATGTTCAAGTGTCAATCAATTATTACCCAACAAACAAGGTCGGATTTCCCAATTGATTGTACTACGGAAAACCTGTGATATTTTAATTATATAAAATATAATGCGGAAAAGAAATAACACAGACACCAGAAATTTTGTTAACGAGGAAACCGCAAATGCAGAAAAACCTCGGGACCTAGTCCAGATTGAACACCACACTGTATTAAACCGCTACAGACACTTGCCTACTACAAATTAACGTCGGACTGCAATGTGGTTGAGCCCTAACCAATCTCACACTGATCAAGGTATAGTCGCGTTCCTTACGCCTCTGAATCCCAGCAGGACTCTACGCACTTGATTCCCTTGGCTGATCTCACCCACAACTAAGAGTTAATACGACCCAAAGTCGAAGACTTATAAACAAATCTGTCTCCCACATAAATGTCTATTCTGATAGATAAATATGTCTCCCACAGAAATACCTATGAAGTTTTGTTCCGTCTTATGATAAATCAAGGTACACATGAACCAATTGATAATCCGTTCTTATATTCCTGAAGAACAACCTAGAAATATCAATCACCTCACAATAACTTAACTATATGGTAGTATAACAAGTTATTGTGGAATCACAAAGAATGAGACGAAGAGTTTTATATCTTACCTGTCAGATATAAATTTCGAGAAAATCTTAGAGAAGATAGTACTCAACACGACAAGTAAGATCAGAATACGCAACTACAAAGAAAATAGTTGGATCTGGCTTCAGAATCCCAATGAAGTCTTCAAGTTCGTTAACCTATAATGGTTTTAGTAAAAACTAGGTTAAAGGATAATCGAATCTAGTCGCCTAATAGCACACATGAAGTGTGGGGATTAGGTTTCCCGTTTGCTAGAGTTCTCCTTTATATAACCTTTCAAATCAGGGTTTGCTATGTTAGCTTAGAAACAAAGCATTCCATATTCATCGTTAGATAAAAATCTGATTTAAGATACAAGCTAAGTTTGCTTGAAACCAAAGCAATATCTCTCCACCGTTAGGTGGTCTTAGATTGTCACACACAAATGAAATATACTTTCATTTAGATATGGGTAACCGTACCTAAACGTGTATATTGAGTTGGCTCAATAATAATTAATCGAAGTTAGCCATATGAACACTTCTATCTTAACCACATTCATCTAACACATCTAGATCAACTATGATGATCAATCAATCATGAAAGATAATCAAATGAATTTAATTGTGTTTCATAGAGTTGTTTAATTGTTGACAATCACATAGAAGTATATATGATCTAATTGAAGAAAAAACGGATTGATTCGTAATATACAAAGTACAAGAATCAGTTCATGAACATAAAGCCACGATTTGCAAAGATTCCATTCCTTATTTCATAAATGTATTTGTTCATGAGTATGTAAACATACTAAACCGATTTTTGAACTTTAACCACTCAGTTTGCAAATGGGTATGCAAACTAAAGTTTCGGACTTTGGTCTTGTCCAACAGTTTGCAAAAGGGTATGAAAACTATCGTCCCGACCTAATTAGGTAGAACCTGCAAACTTAGTTCCCGGACTTCTCAGTTAAAACCATTTGCATACTAGTATGCAAACTTGGTTTCCGGACCCGAATCATACCAACACAGTTTGTACATTAAGTACGCATACTGTGATGTTTTCCAGATAAGGTTTTAGTTCTAAACTCCCATTTCAATCATTGAAACATTCATAAAAGACGACAATACCTGTCTCACACAAACCATTAGCTTATAAACAATTTTCAAGTGATCGAATGATCAATACGAAACTTTCCAAGTCGACATCAAATAATTGTCCCACACAAATGATGTAAGATGTTTTAAGGTAATTTTCACATAATTATCTTTTGACTTATTATTTAGTTTCCAACAAATAAATTGTTTCCAACTAAACTCGTCAAGAATAATGATGAATGTAGCTAAAGCAAAAAGTTACCAACACATATTTCGAGAAATAGATAAGCGAGTTATAGTCAGCTGGAAATAACAAATGTGTATGATATGAAAGTCTATATCACTATATGACTTTTGCTTCAATAGGAGATAGAATAGACTTATGAGTGATAAATAAGTTTTAGTCTCCACATACCTTTTGTTGATGAAGTTCCTCCGAATTCTTTAGTAGATCTTCGTCTTCAGTGATAAGCACTGTGAAGTCTAAAGCTCAACTACACAATCTATCCCAGTCTGAAACTCCTATAAGTAGACTAGAAATCAAGACTATAGTTTTTATCAACTAAACTTGACAAACAAGCTTGAGATATCAACGCTTGCGAGTTCGACCGAGAAGTGCTCTAACAATAGCTATTACCGAAAAGTGGGAGTTGATGAGAGTTGCCAATTCATCTCTATTGTAATACCACTTACCATTATGATCTTTAAGAGCAGTAATGTTATTTCTAGATCTTCTGTTATTGGCCAGAGAGTGGAAGTAGGCAGTGTTATTATCTGCATCTCGAATCCATTTATCTCTGGATTTATGGTGTCAGTACAACCTCTATTTTTTCCAGTAATGTATTTCATCTATAATGTGCTGAATTTATGAGGTAAGCTGATCACTATGAGGAAGAATCTGAAGTTTTGCTAGATCATCTTTCAACTGATTAACGTTTTGTTTAATCTTTCCAAAGTGCTTTATATTCCATTTTGCTAGAGATCTTCTAGTTTGGTTGAGTTTGTGATTTATGCTTGGATGTGGAGTATTATCCCATGTTGTAGAGATTAACAGAGAACATGTAAGATCTGCTAACCAACATCTGTAGAATTTCCAAGAGTTTCTAGGTTTAATATGATCAGCTTCAGACACCAAAATTATAGAGCAATGATCTGAACCTAAGAATGTTAGATGATAGACTCTGGAATCATGAAAATCTCTCTTCCGGTGATCATTGTGCCAATCCATATCTAATCTAGTTCTAATATATCCTTTCCCATTGGTTTTATTACTCCATGTATAATAGCTACCAGTATAACCCATGTCCATTAGTCATGCAGAATCTATGATGTTGCAGACCCAGTTGTTAATGGAAGAAGAGCTAGATTAACCTCTATCATGTAAATGTACATTTATATCCCCTAATATAACCCATGATTGAAACACATTGTCACTGAGATCCTTAAGGAATTCCTATTGCAATTTCTTCAAATCATTACGAGTGGATCCATACATGCAGGATAACAGCCACTCTTGCTTAGATCGATTAGAAGTAATTAAGAGGTGGATCGTATTATCTTTGTTACGCACAACATCACATGGGAATTCTTGTTTCCAAAGAAGGACTAATGGACTATAGCCTTGTTTCCATACATGCCAACGGAACTTATGATTAAAGAATTTGGATAGTTATATCTCTGAATTAGAACTATAGCCTTTTCTTCACTAATTTTAGTTTCATTCAAAAACACCATATCAGGATTATGAGATTTAATTATGTCAGACAGATAATCCCTAGTGTCCTTGGCTGCAAATCCTTGAACATTCCAACTTAGAATTTTCATGTTATAGAAATTAGGGATTTCAAAATTGTTGAATTAATGCCAATTATAAGAAGTAAAATGTTGTAAATATGAAAATATAAATTGTAGAAGTAATTTCAGAAATCTTAAATTGTATGATTGTTACCTGATTTCCAGTAATTGGATTTTTGCCTCCAAATCTTCTAGAGTGATTTTTCTCCAACACTATCCCATGGTAAGAAGGATAATAATTAGGAGTATTTGGGTTTTCATCCAGAACAATTTGGGTATTAAGGGAAGTGTTTGCATGTTGGGTAGAGGAATTTTCAGATGATTGATTTTACTCAAAGTGACGAATGAGAGTGTGGATTGGTTCTTTAAAGGATCTATTGAGGAGAAAATCATCAGGATCTAGATTATTCGTATTGTAGTTGTCGAAAAAGGTATCAAATTCTCTCACAACTATATAGGTTTTGACCAGATTATTACTAAGACCACCACTCTCCTCCAGAACATAATTAATACCCAAATTTCCTTGTTTCAGATTATAATCCAAGGTATATTCCAATAAATTCCTAGATCCATTTAAGTCCTCCTGTTGAACTGGTTGATCCATAAAATTTGCATTACTAGATTCCCATTTTTTCATTCTTAGTCTCTTACCCTGCCTAGAAGGATTAACTTCTATTTCTCTCTCCCGATTAAAATGAACTTGTAACCTTGTTGATTGTAGTCCACGATAGTAATTGGCAGACGTTGAATCTCTGAGTTGACTCCCTGTATCGATTCTATTATTGTATGAGTCGGATCCGTTTCTGCATTAATCACTGGTGCTGTTTGTTGAAAAAGACCTTCATTTACATTGCCAGTTTCTAACTGATGAGAAGCAGTTAATGCATGTTGCTGATCATTAACCGAATCTTTTGCCTGTGTATTTTCTGTGTTTGAGAGCAAGTTGTTGTTGATTGCAACAAAATATTTTGTTTCTCTCATGTCTGGATTATCCCAAGATAGAGGATCCAAAATAGAGTTTGAAGAGAGATATCCTTTCTGATGCCCAAGAAGGAAGTTTGCAATTGTTTCATACTCATACTCCTTGTGATTGATAGTATAACAGTAACCACAAAAGTTAAAAGACAGTTTTTTCATAAAAGGGTGAATCCAAACTTCTTCTCCAACTGCATTTTTTTAACCAAAATCCTCTACGGAGTGGATCACTGACATCCACTAGAACTAATACTTTTTGTACTTTTCCTTTGGGGACTATGCAATCCGGTGGATCTAATTCTTTAAATCCACCTATAGCTGCATCTATACTCTAAACTAGTGGAGGATTTTCAAACTCAGGTTGCATGTTGTATAGGCACATCCATAGAAGTTGTTTAGTTAGGTCTATTTGGGTTCCATGTCTCCATTACCAGAAGAT
Organism: Papaver somniferum; assembly: GCF_003573695.1. Classification (NCBI taxonomy): domain Eukaryota; kingdom Viridiplantae; phylum Streptophyta; class Magnoliopsida; order Ranunculales; family Papaveraceae; genus Papaver; species Papaver somniferum. Next base: position 28,748,390 of record NC_039361.1, on the reverse strand, counting down.
CACCCTCTATAAACCATGGCATGTGCGTAAGAGAAAAATCATATTCCTCATGGGTATAAAATTTGATCACGAAACAACCTTCATCCTCTTCCTTTTTAATAAAAATATCCATGCTCTTATTCCATAGTTTATTTAGTTCCTCGTCCATCTCTCCAACTGAGTATTCTTTTTATGAATATAGTTTGCTTGGAAAACTAAATTTTCATTGCTTGGCGCCTTGGTCTAATGCTTCAGCTGAAATATTTGGTTGTTTGACTGCTTGGAGTCTAGCGAAATTGATGTGTATTCCATTTTTTCCTGAACCTCTTGAACATGAGATTTCATCAAGGGAGGGAGACTGTTAGAATGATTTCTGGTATCATCCAAATATAGAAGAAGAATATGAAGAAGAAGGATAAGAACTGTTGGATAACCGGGACTTCCTCTCTTTTGTGTAATGAATATAATGTTTTACACTTGTTAGGAAACTTACAAAGATTGCATTGAGTATGGAATGATAGGCTAGGCTTAGGGTTAGCATTATTGTTATTTATAACCCTCCATTCCGATGTGTTAGGCATTGGGCCCACTTTTTATACTAGAATAAACATATTTGTTCCCGACTCTTCAGCTTACCCCAGCTCTCAATGAAATCCTAGATAAAATATATAGTCACAGTTTAATCTTTCCAAAGTGCTTTATATTCCATTTTGCTAGAGATCTTCTAGTTTGGTTGAGTTTGTGATTTATGCTTGGATGTGGAGTATTATCCCATGTTGTAGAGATTAACAGAGAACATGTAAGATCTGCTAACCAGCATCTGTAGAATTTCCAAGAGTTTCTAGGTTTAATATGATCAGCTTCAGACACCAAAATTATAGAGCAATGATCTGAACCTAAGAATGGTAGATGATAGACTCTGGAATCATGAAAATCTCTCTTCCGGTGATCATTGTGCCAATCCATATCTAATCTAGTTCTAATATATCCTTTCCCATTGGTTTTATTACTCCATGTATAATAGCTACCAGTATAACCCATGTCCATTAGTCATGCAGAATCTATGATGTTGCAGACCCAGTTGTTAATGGAAGAAGAGCTAGATTAACCTCTATCATGTAAATGTACATTTATATCCCCTAATATAACCCATGATTGAAACACATTGTCACTGAGATCCTTAAGGAATTCCTATTGCAATTTCTTCAAATCATTACGAGTGGATCCATACATGCAGGATAACAGCCACTCTTGCTTAGATCGATTAGAAGTAATTAAGAGGTGGGTCGTATTATCTTTGTTACGCACAACATCACATGGGAATTCTTGTTTCCAAAGAAGGACTAATGGACTATAGCCTTGTTTCCATACATGCCAACGGAACTTATGATTAAAGAATTTGGATAGTTATATCTCTGAATTAGAACTATAGCCTTTTCTTCACTAATTTTAGTTTCATTCAAAAACACCATATCAGGATTATGAGATTTAATTATGTCAGACAGATAATCCCTAGTGTCCTTGGCTGCAAATCCTTGAACATTCCAACTTAGAATTTTCATGTTATAGAAATTAGGGATTTCAAAATTGTTGAATTAATGCCAATTATAAGAAGTAAAATGTTGTAAATATGAAAATACAAATTGTAGAAGTAATTTCAGAAATCTTAAATTGTATGATTGTTACCTGATTTCCAGTAATTGGATTTTTGCCTCCAAATCTTCTAGAGTGATTTTTCTCCAACACTATCCCATGGTAAGAAGGATAATAATTAGGAGTATTTGGGTTTTCATCCAGAACAATTTGGGTATTAAGGGAAGTGTTTGCATGTTGGTAGAGGAATTTTCAGATGATTGATTTTACTCAAAGTGACGAATGAGAGTGTGGATTGGTTCTTTAAAGGATCTATTGAGGAGAAAATCATCAGGATCTAGATTATTCGTATTGTAGTTGTCGAAAAAGGTATCAAATTCTCTCACAACTATATAGGTTTTGACCAGATTATTACTAAGACCACCACTCTCCTCCAGAACATAATTAATACCCAAATTTCCTTGTTTCAGATTATAATCCAAGGTATATTCCAATAAATTCCTAGATCCATTTAAGTCCTCCTGTTGAACTGGTTGATCCATAAAATTTGCATTACTAGATTCCCATTTTTTCATTCTTAGTCTCTTACCCTGCCTAGAAGGATTAACTTCTATTTCTCTCTCCCGATTAAAATGAACTTGTAACCTTGTTGATTGTAGTCCACGATAGTAATTGGCAGACGTTGAATCTCTGAGTTGACTCCCTGTATCGATTCTATTATTGTATGAGTCGGATCCGTTTCTGCATTAATCACTGGTGCTGTTTGTTGAAAAAGACCTTCATTTACATTGCCAGTTTCTAACTGATGAGAAGCAGTTAATGCATGTTGCTGATCATTAACCGAATCTTTTGCCTGTGTATTTTCTGTGTTTGAGAGCAAGTTGTTGTTGATTGCAACAAAATATTTTGTTTCTCTCATGTCTGGATTATCCCAAGATAGAGGATCCAAAATAGAGTTTGAAGAGAGATATCCTTTCTGATGCCCAAGAAGGAAGTTTGCAATTGTTTCATACTCATACTCCTTGTGATTGATAGTATAACAGTAACCACAAAAGTTAAAAGACAGTTTTTTCATAAAAGGGTGAATCCAAACTTCTTCTCCAACTGCATTTTTTTAACCAAAATCCTCTACGGAGTGGATCACTGACATCCACTAGAACTAATACTTTTTGTACTTTTCCTTTGGGGACTATGCAATCCGGTGGATCTAATTCTTTAAATCCACCTATAGCTGCATCTATACTCTAAACTAGTGGAGGATTTTCAAACTCAGGTTGCATGTTGTATAGGCACATCCATAGAAGTTGTTTAGTTAGGTCTATTTGGGTTCCATGTCTCCATTACCAGAAGATCACCCTCTATAAACCATGGCATGTGCGTAAGAGAAAAATCATATTCCTCATGGGTATAAAATTTGATCACGAAACAACCTTCATCCTCTTCCTTTTTAATAAAAATATCCATGCTCTTATTCCATAGTTTATTTAGTTCCTCGTCCATCTCCAACTGAGTATTCTTTTTATGAATATAGTTTGCTTGGAAAACTAAATTTTCATTGCTTGGCGCCTTGGTCTAATGCTTCAGCTGAAATATTTGGTTGTTTGACTGCTTGGAGTCTAGCGAAATTGATGTGTATTCCATTTTTTCCTGAACCTCTTGAACATGAGATTTCATCAAGGGAGGGAGACTGTTAGAATGATTTCTGGTATCATCCAATATAGAAGAAGAATATGAAGAAGAAGGATAAGAACTGTTGGATAACCGGGACTTCCTCTCTTTTGTGTAATGATATAATGTTTTACACTTGTTAGGAAACTTACAAAGATTGCATTGAGTATGGAATGATAGGCTAGGCTTAGGGTTAGCATTATTGTTATTTATAACCCTCCATTCCGATGTGTTAGGCATTGGGCCCACTTTTTATACTAGAATAAACATATTTGTTCCCGACTCTTCAGCTTACCCCAGCTCTCAATGAAATCCTAGATAAAATATATAGTCACAGTTTAATCTTTCCAAAGTGCTTTATATTCCATTTTGCTAGAGATCTTCTAGTTTGGTTGAGTTTGTGATTTATGCTTGGATGTGGAGTATTATCCCATGTTGTAGAGATTAACAGAGAACATGTAAGATCTGCTAACCAGCATCTGTAGAATTTCCAAGAGTTTCTAGGTTTAATATGATCAGCTTCAGACACCAAAATTATAGAGCAATGATCTGAACCTAAGAATGGTAGATGATAGACTCTGGAATCATGAAAATCTCTCTTCCGGTGATCATTGTGCCAATCCATATCTAATCTAGTTCTAATATATCCTTTCCCATTGGTTTTATTACTCCATGTATAATAGCTACCAGTATAACCCATGTCCATTAGTCATGCAGAATCTATGATGTTGCAGACCCAGTTGTTAATGGAAGAAGAGCTAGATTAACCTCTATCATGTAAATGTACATTTATATCCCCTAATATAACCCATGATTGAAACACATTGTCACTGAGATCCTTAAGGAATTCCTATTGCAATTTCTTCAAATCATTACGAGTGGATCCATACATGCAGGATAACAGCCACTCTTGCTTAGATCGATTAGAAGTAATTAAGAGGTGGGTCGTATTATCTTTGTTACGCACAACATCACATGGGAATTCTTGTTTCCAAAGAAGGACTAATGGACTATAGCCTTGTTTCCATACATGCCAACGGAACTTATGATTAAAGAATTTGGATAGTTATATCTCTGAATTAGAACTATAGCCTTTTCTTCACTAATTTTAGTTTCATTCAAAAACACCATATCAGGATTATGAGATTTAATTATGTCAGACAGATAATCCCTAGTGTCCTTGGCTGCAAATCCTTGAACATTCCAACTTAGAATTTTCATGTTATAGAAATTAGGGATTTCAAAATTGTTGAATTAATGCCAATTATAAGAAGTAAAATGTTGTAAATATGAAAATACAAATTGTAGAAGTAATTTCAGAAATCTTAAATTGTATGATTGTTACCTGATTTCCAGTAATTGGATTTTTGCCTCCAAATCTTCTAGAGTGATTTTTCTCCAACACTATCCCATGGTAAGAAGGATAATAATTAGGAGTATTTGGGTTTTCATCCAGAACAATTTGGGTATTAAGGGAAGTGTTTGCATGTTGGGCAGAGGAATTTTCAGATGATTGATTTTACTCAAAGTGACGAATGAGAGTGTGGATTGGTTCTTTCAGATGATTGATTTTATGTTTAGCAAGTTGACAAATATAAAGTGCTGAAATGTAAACAAGACCGAGGTTTACGTAGTTCAGCACTAAAGCCTATGTCCACGGGGTTTGTTGTTTTACTATATTCTTCACGGTTACACGAGTAGTCGAATGACTTTTGGGTTTACATGTTTCTCTCTTCTAAAGGATTAACTTACACTTGCAATCTCTCTCTCTCCTTACCTTCCTGATTTTTCCGATCTCCCTTCCTCTTGGTGGAGAAGGGGTATTTATAAGGTTAGAATGTGGGACCCATCTCTGAAGGCCGTTGAAACCTTATCTTCTTGTGTTCTTGCGTCTATCACGCAGAGGTATGCGTTTGCCCCTTGATCCCGCAGATATATCCTCGCTCTTTCCACAGGTTGATCGACACGTACACTGCTCAGAGTGTTTAATGCGGGTAGTTGAGAGGTCTGCTCGTGTCAGACAAGTGTCTTCTGCCCCTGTCACGTCCGTGTCAGCTAACTTTCTCTCCACCGTTGATCTTAGCTTCATTTGGGGATGAGATAAAGTAACTCATCGGGGTTTATTCGGTGTTTCGCAGCGCATCATGTTTTGATGTCTTGGCCTGCATGCTTTCCACGTATCTTTTTATATACACTTGTCTGATAGTGAGATATATGTGTACACAGATTCAATATTTTGATTTCCTTTAACGAATTCAATACCTTTCAACATTATCAACTTCTTGATTTTCTTGTTTCAAATCTACTTTTATGATCAGATTTTAGGTTTTTTCTGATATTAATCTTCAACGTCGAATATAAGAAGTATGACAAAAAACAATCTTACAAATAATTTTACTCAAAATCCATGCGGATCAACTTCAAATCCTTCCGCTGCATACTCAAATGATGTTCATTTTCCCCTGAATTTTTCTTTGTCATTCATGAATATCCTTAATTTTGTTTCAACGAAACTTGATGGTAACAATTATCTGTTGTGAAGAGATCAGTTTGAGTCGATCTTTATTTCAACATATCTTTTTGGCTTTTTTGATGATGAGATTCAAGAACCACCAAGAGAAATATTTGTCGATGGAGTTGCTAGTACTAATCGGAAGGTTGATCGGTTAGTAGAAAGTTATTTCAAGGCAACCTTTACTAATACAGTTTCTGTAGATGTTTTTGGTCTCTCATCAGCTCGTGAAATCTGGATTTTTCTTGAAACAAGCGTTAGAAATCAGCTCATTGCTCATTGAAATATGTTGCGCAACCAATTGAGTAATGAATGTTAGGAAAGACAATTTAATATTCTTGGCTATCTACACACTATCAAGACATTTCTGATTCTCTTGCAACAATTGATGGAACAGTGAGTGAATATCATCTTGTGATATATATTCTTAATGGATTATGAAGAGCTTGTGATAATTTTTTTATCTATGTACAAAATCGGGAGTCGCATTTCAATTTTGCTGAGATTAAACCAAGATCATTAAGTCTTGAGTAGTGGCTCATTGATCATGAACAATATGGTTAAATTGTGTTTGATTCTCAACATCCTTTGCCTTTTATGGACAAAATATTAACAATTATGGTGGTGATGGTGGCAATATTAAATTCAAACCAGATAATTAAGCTAATTCTAGTTTCAAGAATAGTCAGTTTCATGGTGGCTCTACATATGGTTCTGTATCTAGCACAAGTGGCAATTCAGGTGTTTCTAGTGTTACAAGATCTTCTATTGATCATGGTTGACTATCAAATATGCATAAGTTTTGGTGATTTTGCGAAGGTAAATCCATACCAATTTCCTTCACCGATAGTTCTACTTTGACAATATTTACTGATAGTTTTATGATGAATCAAGTCATATTAGTTCCAGAAATAAAACATAATATGTTATTTGTTGCTAGATTTACTAAGGACAACAAATGTTATTTTAGATTTGATCCTTTGAGGTATCAAATTAGAGACTTGCAGAATAACACACTTTTGGCTCGGGGTGATATGGTGAATGATCTTATCCAATTTATAATTTATCTTTCATATTTTTATTTAGCTTCTTTATTTGCTTCTTCTGTCATTTGGCATGATAGACTGTGAGCATCCATCTAAAAAGATTGTTCAATTGCTGCATAATGCTAAGCACATCATGTTGAATTCTGAACCATCCACTTCTCTACGTGATCCTTGTCAACTTGCTAAACATAAAAAACTTCTTTTTTCTCTTTCCCAATATCAAACTCTCAAATTGCTGTCTTCGATTCATTATGATGTATGGGGTCCATCTCTTGTTGGGTCTTATTAAGTTACAAATATTACATCTAGGAATTACTGGTTAATCCAGTTATAAGAGAACCCGTTAGTGTGTAGTCCAGCACCAGAAAAAATTTAATCGCTGGTCCAAAAACATGTTTTTGGACCAGATCTTTTACTCTCTAATCCGGCACACGTGCGGACTTATTATTTCTTTTTTGGTAAATTCCCAAAACATCCCTACGTATAGAAACATTATTTGAGGCAGCCTTGAATACAGAAAACTTCATTTCTTCGTTTCAATTTCGTACATCAAAGCAGCTCTGGATATTCATGAAGACTAGGTTTTTTCAAAATCGCGATGATGATGGACAATTGTTGCTTTTCCAAAGCTAAGTCTTCTTATAATTCTTCCAATCTTGAACTTAAACATCTTTTAGTGTTGTTTAAAAAGGAGAAATCATTTTTAGGGTTTTCAAAGTTTATCTTTTGGTTTTTCTATGGTAGGTGAATGAACTTTATTTTTTCTGATTTGACGTTAGGTTATCTTCAATCCGTGTTTAATTTTGATTTAAATGTGGTTAATTTTAACCTTTTATTTGATGGAGCGGTTAGTTTATGTTGATCAATTTGATTTTCTAAAGCTTTTTTGATGATAAAATATTTTACGCAGAATTAATTTCATTGGATTTAAAGATCTGTTGTTTCTTCTGCTCATGAAGATTAATTAGTTTTCAGTTTTCTAAACAATTCATTTACACGTAAAGTGTTAAAATTGAGTGTTGTTTATTATGTTAGTAAAAGCATTAGTCAATTTCATGATTCAGGGAATAGATTTTTTTTTAGATCCGAGATGATCATATTTGCATCACAAATGAATTGATGAGAAAAAAAAAGAAGAATGGATGATATCAGAAAAGGAATAAGTGCAAAAGAAGCTATTTCTCTTCCTACGGGTATGTCTAATTTAGTTGGCATTCTTCTTCGTTGATCAATACTGATTGGTCTTATCTTGAAAAAGTTAGTGGTATTATACATATTTTACTAGATGTATTTTCCAGAAAGTGAAAGCAGTTTTTTGATGCAACAGTTAATTGGTATCCTTATGATGGTTCTTGGGTTTTCTTTTGATTCGTTTCCCAGTACTCTAGTAGTCAAGTTTGATGTTGATGGAGTCCAGTAGTCAGGCTTTTACTCACTACTTATGAATATGTACTGTGTTTTCACTCAGAATATACCAATATGTATTGGGTTTTCACTTGGTACACATCAATATGTACTGGGTTTTCAGTTCTTGTTTTTTTTCAATACATATATATAGATGCACTGTTGTTTTTTTTCATTTTGAATCTCTTTAGAAATTTATTGGTTTCCAATTTTTATAATCTGCTATATTGTATGAGATTCATTCCCTTAAAAAACTTCGCAAATTGCAGAAAACAAAAGAGAACCAACAAAAGAAAAAGAAGATAAAGGGTGAAACTAGTGTAGTAGAAATAAGCTAAAGAGGCATGCTTCTTCATTCATTCTATTCGGGTAAATATTATTTCCATGACTTACTAGTTTTGTTTTAGATGTTATATGTGAATCGGGATTTTTAAAGGTTTTGCTTCCATTCATCGTTTCGTGGTGCTGCTGATTCAAGGGTCTGCACTTGTGGAGCTTGGGTTTCTGATGGAGTTGGACTTGTAGACTCAATGAGCATGATAGATTATATTCCTTTTTGATCAGGTAAAACTGTATTCCTCTTTATTAATAATAACAAATAGGTGCAAACCTTTAGGAGACATGCTGATATATCTTTTTTCTAAAATCTAAATGCATCTGATTTTTCATGGCTTCTAATATTAATTCAACATACTTATGTAATGGAGGTCAACTGTTTAACTCTATTTTGACAGTAGTAACATGTATTTTAGAACTAACCACAATTGTTTTTTGGAGTACATATCAATATCTACTAGTTTTTACTCGGTACATATCAATATGTACAAGGTTTTCACAGTACATATCAATACCTACTAACTTTTTTCAGTACGTTTGTATATGTACTCTAATTTTTATAATGAATATAAAAAAAAACAATTGGTGTGTGGTGTAAACAAGAAATTTTTAACCGAGTGACTAGTGTAGCCACTCATTAAAGCCATACACAAATTCTGAAGATGTTTTTATATGGGGTTGCCTCAAAAGCAGCACCACAATCCTTGGATCAGTGTGTATACTATAGGTTGTGAAAGAAAGAGAAACGTGTGTATATGTACAATGTATTTTTAATGTACTTTCATAAGAACATGTATATGGAATATAATGACTTATGTTTATCGTGAGCTGAAAAGCGGCGTTTCCTTGCATTGGGTTTCACTCAGTACATATGAATATGTACTGGGGTTTCACTTAATGTTGTCCTCAACTTTTCGCAGTTCGGTTAATCTAATTTTTAGGAACATTGATGTGGATGACTAGCCTCTTGATATTCTGTTATTGATCTCTTTTAGGTTAAGTAATCTAATATGTATGTTTTATTCCCATGTGTTCAGGCAGATTTGGCAGACAATTGGTCAAGAAATTTCTTTTCATGTTCGGCAATCATATTAGGGATTTTACGGAATCATTTCTTTTAGGTTCAGGAATGTGAGTGAAGTCATTGAAGATTATAGAAAATATACAGGTGCAAAGAAGAAGACGACAAGAAACATCAGTTGGATGGAGATGATTCTCGCATCTCAAAAGGGATGATATCTTTGTAAACAAACCCAATTAATAGCTAAACCATACAATATTTTCATTGTATTGATTTTCTCGGAATTCTTAAGAGTTTTATATATTTATATTACTGATTCCATCCCTGGTAGACACTAATGAAGTGCGTGTTATACAAAACAAGCTTGATCTTACTTGACAAGTACAGTTTCTCTGTTGGACATTATGACTGCGAACATTATTGTCGAAAAAAGAAGTGTATATTTATCCTAAAGGATGTTGTTTTCAAAACTAAGAATTCAATCAGAAAAAAAAACGATCTGAAAAAGAACTAAAATATTAATATTAATCTAACTTTCTTTCGGTTCTAGCTAAAAAAAATAAACACCAATCTTTAACATCAACTCTAATCATCAGCTTCTTCAACGACGTTAGTGCCCAAACCCTTGAGACCTTCTGCAAAAGTTTATGCTACAATTATAAGTGAGTAGAGCTCTTCCTTTGCATCTTCATCATCTTTCCTCTTGCGAGCAATGCGGATCCTAACTCTTCTTCACGAATCTTGTTATGGGAAATGACTGCAAAACATACTACAAATGATGAGAATATATTTACCGACAAAAACCCAATATATCATTCGACCTAAGTAACAAATCACAAGTACATGTGTAATATGAATTTCTAGGTACATATCAGTATGTACTGATGGATATGTACTGTAAGACAGTTTTTTCATCAGTTGCACATCAATATATTCTTACATAAATTTGCAAAATAACATATACTGTGTACTTAATACATATGTATTGAAAAACGATGAAAATACATGACAAGAACCCAAGATATTGATGGACCAAAGTGACAAAGCACAAGAACATTTTTACTTTTACTTTTGCAAGGTAATACATATTGATATATGTACCTAATACATATGTAATCTAAGTATCCATTAGTACATATCAATATGTACCTATCAATTAATACATATCAATAGTCAGTTTTCCAATCAGTACTTATCAATATGTACCGTCAGGTACAGTATGTGTTTATACACTGATTTCCGCAAAGACTCTCAGTACATTTAAATATTTACTGGATTCTATTAATATATTTAAATATCTACCTAAAGCTATTAGTGAACAAAACTCGCAGTACATCTAAATATGTACCTAAAGCTACATAAAGACATACATCAAATATTGATATGTACTGTAACATATCCCACATGGATAAACTACCTTTCTACCTAAAGCATGTTTCTAGGTTGAATTAGTTGTTGATGTTGTTGATTGACAAGAATAGAAGTTTTCGTCTGAGAAAGTAGATGAAGTTTTCGTCCGAAAAAGAACAACTTCGAAAAAATAAAGAAGAAGAATGAGATATACGTACCACACGTGATTGGCGATGTCCCTTGTTGAGGTGTTCCACACTAGGTGAATGTTGAATTCTTCGATGTTTACTTCCTTTTCTCCATCTCCCTGATAGGTTTAAGAATGTAAGTCTCTTGTCCTCCAATGAAGTCTTACGGGTGGTCGAAATGATACTGAAAACATGTAAACAAGTTATTCACCTATTACATATCAATATCCACAGATAATAGTGTTTTTTTCAAACAGTATATACCATAATTGAAAGTAAACCAAAATCAAAAATAAAATGGCGTCCACAAAATTAACTAGGCTCTCTTGTACTGTCAACTAAGAATAAGCCTGCATTTTTATCAATATGTACTAGGTGAATAACTAGGTATTTTACCTAGTAAATACTACCATATATTGTTGGATCTAAGTACTGGGTTCATTAGTACATATTAGTATGTACATTTTTACACTTTGCAGGGTAGTACATATAACTTTGTACCTACTTGATATCCAAATACATACCAATATGTACCTAAATCTCTCAAGTTCCTACACCACATATCAACATGTTCCACTAGATATCCAACAATACATATCAGTACCTAATCTCTCAAATCCTACAACACATGTCAATATGTCCTACTATATATCCAATAGTACATATCAATATTTTGACACCAAGTTAAATTGGAACGATTGAGTGAGAATAACTAGACGCAACTGATACCCGTAAGAAAGATGTACACCATGTGGAAGGTCAAGTTCAATAATTCTCTCGCTAGGCTTCAACAATGCAGTTATATGTACCTAATAACTATGTAAGATAAAGTACCAACTGTACCTATCAATATGTATTGATTCTTATTCAAGCATAAAAGATGTTTTTCACATAGTACATGTCAATATGTACTGTTTCATAATATTACATGTCAATAAGTACTGGTTCATATCGTACAAATAACCTACATATCTAGATAGGAATGTACACTACACAACAATATGTATACTGTCCACTGATATGTAATATCAATCATATTGTTACTTGACAAAGTAACACAATGCATCATTACATATTCATAACAAACACAACAATGATACTCTCATAACAAAGTAACAGAATGCAAATATCACTACATATCATATTGATATGAATGGTATCACCATTTATGGGGGTCGAGGGGGCAGCGTCCCCTCGTTATTAAGAATTACTACATATTGATATTCAATAAATCACTACATATTCATAACAAACACAACAATGCTACTGCCATAATAATTAAGGAATTACTACATATTCATATTCAATAAATCACTACATATTGATAACAAACAGATCAATGCAAAAAATCACTACATATTGATATGTAATTCACTACATAATATTGATAACAAACACACCAATGCAAAAAATCACTACATATTAATATGTATCACTACATATCATATCAAACACAACAATACATAACAGATTTTCCACATGCAAAAGAATTTCTACACTTTGCAAATCTACCAACACTACATATTGGTATGTAGTCTAAAAGTTTGAATAAATGTTTACCTTTTTTTCATTATTAAATTTGATTTCTTTCCTTTAGCTTCTGGTGAAGGAGTACCGTCGTTTTCATTCATTTTTGTTGATGAAGGAATATCAGATTCAGAAGTTGTTGTCATACTTCTCGTTGTTGGTAAATTTGCAGCGGGTTTTTCCTTGGTTTTTGCTGTTGATTAATTAACGACAGTTTTTCCTTCTGGTTTTTGCTGGTGAAGGAGTTTCTTCTACAATTACTTCTCTAATTGTTCGTTTAATCTCCCTTTTGGTAACCATTTTCTCAGATTGAAAATTATTGGAACGGTTAGGGTTGCTGAAAATGGAGTTAGGGTTTGCTGAAGAAGATTGATTAGAGATTTTTGGTTTTTGTTGCCTATAATGATCGATTTTTAGTGATGATTAAGCATGGGTTTAGGTTGATTTTTGTTTTTGGTGTTGTTGATTGAGAAGGAAAAAGTTCTCGTCTGTAGATGAAAACAACGAATAAGAAGATGCATTTCGTCTGAAAAATAAAGAAGAAGAACGAGGAATAAATGTACACACGTGAGTGGTGAGGGCAGTCAAGTACTTTTAACTTTTTAAATGTTTTTTGGACCTCCGGATATATTTTTTTTGCAGCTCTACATAATAACCTGGATCGGATTTAGTGGACTAAATAGAAAATTTCTCATATTACATTGTCTTTATGGATGATTTCAGTAGATATCATTGGATTTATCCTATATATCTTAAAATCTGATATAAAATAATATTTTTTTACTTTTAAAATCTTGCTAAAATTTTATTCTTCATTTAAATCATTTTATTTCAAACTAATCGTGCTTCTAAATTAGTTCATGGTCCTCTTAAGTATTTTCTTGAATTCAAATTAGAGTTTCTTATCCCCAAAACTTTTCCAGTGACGTGTCCCAAGGTATTGATCCATAATTGTTCAGCCGGGACTCACCGCTGCCCCAGTGAGTTCACCACGGTCCGATTGAAACTACGTCACGGAAAAAGAAAGTCCGTGAGGATTGTGGGGGCATGTAGCAGCTTTGCTCTAAAGGTGTTTTTCGAAAGGCGATTTTCAATCTCATGTAGATGTTGGCATGTACATGCTAGTGAGACACGATCGTAAGCTGGTAATGCCGTGCAAATCACACGGTCATGTTTTTCAGCCCTCCCGATTTTGCAATACCTGTCAACTAATAATTTGTAATACGACTTGAACAAAGGTTCTGAATTACTTCCATCTTACCATGTTTGGCAATTCTGGATAGTCAACATCCCAACATGTATAAGAATGTGTCCATATTCAATCATGCATTGCAGCATTGATCACCCAAAGCCTTATTGACCTATGTTAAAACATGACAACACTAGACTAGATATGTCTGCAAGTGTGCATTATTAAAATAATATACATCGTGTATTGAATCTTATCTAACCAAAAACGAAAATCAAGCAACTTATTTTAAACGTGTTAGATGGTGTAAGATGAGCAGTTCTAAGCAACTTATCTCAAGCCTAGTATTAGGAGTTGATTTTTTTTTTGCGTGTTGTGTCATTATGCATACCTAAATCTTTCTAGACATACAAAACAATAATCCCATTTTGGATGATCTTATAAGGGGTATCTTATGGGTAGTTCAATTACCTATATATCCTTAATACAAAAATCTAAAATCAGTTTTCTAAAAAATCAAAATCAGTTTCCCTTAACATCTCTTCTTCTTCCTCCTCTAGCCGATCTCTTCCCCTCCCGCGGAAAAAAAAATTCATCACCGTGATTAATTATCGATTCGTAAAAATTTGATCGCGGATTAAATTCAACTACATAATGACTCGTACAAAGAAAAGCAGGGACTAGGCAAACCAAATCGTCTTCTAATCCATCAATTAAAGAAGAAGAACCAATTGAAGATGAAGGTGTAGAAACTGAAATTGAACCAGAAATTGAACTAACTGCATCTCCAACTCCTGAAATGAGGATAAGAAAGTAAGTTTTACAAACCCAATCTCCTACTTGCTGTTTTTCATCGATTAAATGACGGTTACGGTGTTGGGTTCGGCTCAAAATTGAGTTGCGTTTTTAGACGAACTGTTCTTCACAAAAGCTTCCTGTAAGTGCATTTGAACAGTTCGGCATGAAATTTCAAGCCGAACCTAGTCACAGATAGAGATGCATAGGAGTTCGGCGTGTTCGATAATCATAATATGTGCCGAACCTAGCACATTTACGAGGTTCGGCTATTACGATATTCACATTATGTGTCGAACCAATATAAAATTCTTACCCCAACAATTATCAGGAATATAAATGATCAGGTTCGGCTTACATAATACTTATGTAAATAGCCGAACCATGTACTACCAAAAGGTTCGGTGCTTACGATTTTTTCAATATAAGCCGAACCTCACATAATTTTTCTTCCCGATCACACAGGATTAGGTTCGGCTCATTATGACATTTTTAAACAAGCCGAACTAGCTTGTTCGGCTCATAGTAATAACACTTTCAGCTTGCCGAACTGTTCATTAGTTGTCAATATCCAGGTGGGCTCGGCTGATATATTAAGCCGAACATATTCCAGACTCTCCGAACCTTAGTGAAAAACACAAACTTTTTATGACTTTAAGCTACAAAAGTGAGATTAAACATAAGATAAAAGTGTACCCTCCTCATCCATTGAATCAAATACAAGTTTTTTTTCTCATTTTTCCCTTCTCCAAAAAAATATAACTTTTTTTTTCTTATTCAAAAATTTTCATCTAAACAAATTTATAACTAAATAATCTTAAAACTAATCACTAATCACTAATCAGAATTATTTTAACTAATCATTAGTATTAACACTAATCCTAAATGGGCAGATTTGCCATTAAAAAAATTGGTTAAGGGGGCTTCTAATTTATTATTTCACATCCTTTTTTGTCTTTATTAGGTATGCCTAATAAGATTCATGTATGCCCAAAAACAGCCTTCATTTGTTGACGATTCAGTCCAAATCTAATTTTTTGAAGACAAAAATACCCATCTTGTTACAGGGCCTATAACCCATGGATGTGCCGTCCAACTAGATTCTTAGGGTTGTATATAAAGGAAACTATGTAACTTATCTACTCTAATCTCCTAATAATATTGTTCTTCTCCTTCCTCTTATATTTCCCTGTTTCATCCATAATTCTCCTAAAACACGTTATCATGCACGATGTTATACCAGAGAGCTAAATTCGATCGGTTGGTAAAACGTTCCCAGGTTTTATATAATCTTTATATTGAAACAGAATATATATATATATATATATATATATATATATATATATATATATATATATATATATATATATATATATATATATATATATATATATATATATATATATATATATATAAAACTTCAAAACAGAATATATTATTAAAACTAATAAATAGAAATAGTGACTGAAAGATAATTTAGAAACTGATTAATAGAAAATTAAAAGGAATCTTCATAATTAAAAGAAATTTAAAACATAGATAACGGGTAGAGATACTTACAAAGTAGTCTTTTATTCCTTATAGCACACCAAACAACTTCAAACTCACACTTAGAACATGAAAACACTCACAAACTATCACTCTCAAAGCAGGAAACACTCAGAAACTATCACTCTCAAACTTATAGACAATGACTCTTGAGAACTAAAAACTTGCTCTTTCCCTTTCCCTTAACGGGTATTCATATAGGGGAAAGTTTGCAAGAAACAAAAGAGATAAGATTTTCTTTTTTGAGAATCCTATCTATAATTACAACAACCTATAAGTGGTAGACAAGTGGAAGACATATCTAAGGTGGAAATCTTAGATAAGATTTACCTTTTTTCTTTTTTGGAAAATATTAAACCTTTTCACTTTTACTATTTTGAAGCAAATACGTGTCCTTGGTGAATAGTGGAGTCAATCCTGCTTCCTGTTGATGAAAAGTTGACCAATTTTTTTCCGGAAAATAATTAGAATTTTTCTATCTTCTTCGAACCATTTAAACCCTAAATCATTCCAAAGAAACATCACCATTTGCATTTAGGTCTTCTGTATTTTCCGATTTATCTCTCTTCCTCAAAGGTTTTTGACGAGGACGGTTGGGAACCCAAATCTTAGTTATCAAGTCCTCCAAAATCTGCTTCTTAAATTCTTCCTTTGACAAGTCCCCGTGCCTATGCTTTAGTGCGAGTATGTGGGTTGAGAATTCCATCGGCATTGAGGTGGTTGATGCCGATACCATAAGCTGAGCTGCAACAAAATGCATGTTAAATGTAGATGGTTGTAGATGTGCTGCATTATATCTATCCCACCATTTGATATATAATTGCCTTTCTAAATAAGGGATATAATCCCAATCAGGATCATTATCTTGTGGAATCGAATAATTCCATCTTAGAATCCATGGGATTTCATACAGTATAAAGAACCACTGCATTAATCTTCTTATATCATAAGATTGGCTATTAGCCTTGATAAACTTATTTAACATATCTACAATATATGCAGGTAAAATCTCCGGGCATGGCCCCCAGCTACTTAGCCATGCTCTGAACCAATTTGGTAGCTCTTTGATTGTATTGAGTTTAAAACCAATATACCAGGAATGAGAGAATCTCTGAGTTTGATAGCAAAAAATATGTGTCCATGCTTTAATATAATCAGTATAAGAATATGATCTCGGTTTGATATGGGGGTGATCATTGAATTTTTTTAACCCATGAGGGTTCATTCCCCAATCTCGGTATGATAATACCTTAAGAATAACAAGCTTGGAGAACGCAGGAGGACCATTACCATTACTGTTGGCCGTGTTATGTGTTAAAAGGATAGATCCTGTCTCTATGAGTATTGTTTCATAAAACTCTCTAGTTTTACCATAATGTGGTAAAATATGCTCTTTTAAGTACATGCTTGCAACTTCTGCAGGATCTCTGTTAGCATGTTCTGTTTCCACCGCTAAAAGCGGTATTGATGTGGACATTATAAATGCCGACTTTTCTTCTGAAGAAGAATATTGTTTTCCCTTATTTGGGTTTCCTTTAATCATAATAGGATTACTTTTGTTCCTTTTATTAGGAGATGGGTAAGAAAATTGAGGAGCCTTTCCCCTAGTTATCTGGCAGTCCATGCTTCCCCTGCAAAAATTCACGAGTCAAGAAATCAGGTAGAGAATTAGTTTCACCTTTTATATATTCAATTTTAAATCAAACGCTGATAAAATGGCTTGCCATCTTGCAAAAATTTGCCGAGAGGCTAAATTTTTAACATCCTTTACCAATACTTCCTTAGCTGCCTGACAATCCACTCTAATAAGAAATTCCTGGTTTAACAAATCACTTTCAAATTTAGTAACACAATGAATTATTGCCAATATTTCTTTTTTAATGGTTGAGTAATTTTGTTGTGCCGATTTCCATACACCTGAGGTATATCTTACTAATTGCTCTTTATTATGAATCCTTTGTTTAAGGATTCCTCCATATCCGACATCTGAAGCATCAGTCTCAACTATTTTGTAGGCTGTTGGATTCGCTATAGTTAGGCATGGCAATTCTTTAGCTTTAGCTTTGATTTTTATAACAGCAGTTGTATGCTCACTGCTCCAATTAGCAGGGTTTTTCCGTAATCTTGCATATAGAGGTTTGCTATCCTTAGCTAAATCCTTATAAAAATCTGCTATATAATTTAAGCTTCCTAAGAATCTTTGTAATTGTTTTTTATCCTTGATTTCATCAGGAAATTTATCAGCAAAGGATATAGCCCGTTCTATAGGTATTATAGTACCTTTATTAATATTGTGACCAAGGAATCTAACCTGGGTTTGAAATATTTTCATCTTTTTTGCAGATACCACTAATCCGGCCTGTTTTACTATTTTGAGGAATATTGATAAGTGTTTAAAATGTTGCTCAATTGATTCAGAATATATTAATACATCATCAATGTATACAATTGTAAAAGTTGAATAAGAATTAAATATGTTATTCATAATATGTTGAAATTCTGATGGAGCATTTTTTAAACCAAATGGCATAACATTCCATTCATAATGTCCAAAGGGAACCGTAAATGCAGTTTTATACTTGTCTTTTTCTGCGATTTGAATTTGCCAATATCCTGACTTTAAGTCAAATTTTGAAAATATGACAGCATTATGTAATCTATCTAAAAGATCTTTTTTATTAGGAATTGGATACCTAATCCATCTTAATGCTTTATTCAAAGGCTTATAGTTGATGACTAATCTCGGAACTCCTCTTTCTAATTCAGCTGCTTTTTCTACATAAAATGCAGGACAACTCCAAGGAGAGTAACTTTTTCTAATCAAACCTTTATCTAGTAAATCTTGAATTTCAGATTTACATATTTCTAATAATCTATTGTTCATTTGAATTGGTCTGGCTTTTGTTGGAATCATTTTTTCAGAAAAATCTGGTTCATAAGGTAATTACTATATGTTGTTTTCTTTCCCAGAATGCATTTGGGATTTCAGCACAAACTTCTTTCACTAGAAGATCATTAAAATCATTGATTTGTTTTTGGAGTTTTGGGCAATTTAGTTTCTCTTCTATTTGCTTATATTGAATCTCCTCTTTTAAGAAGAACAAAAAATTTTTGTGCTTGATTTTTTCTTGAACCTGGTTAATAAATTTTTGCCTAGGTTCAGAGACAAATTCAAATAATATTTTATGTCCCTGAATGAGGGCTTCAATGCCCGTATTGTTAATACTTAACGGGTATAACATATTCAAGAATGGAGTCCCTAATATGCAGGATTGAGATAAATTCTTTACCATGATAAATGGTGTCGCTAGACAAATACCATTATTACACACCGCAGCATCAGATAATTTGTAATTAATTATCAATTTGTTTCCATCTGCAGTATTAAGAACTTGGGTTGTTTTGCTAAAATACTTTGTGGGAACTAATCCTTCATTTAAGCAGTTTAGATCTGCACCCGAATCTATGAGTGCCATAGTTTCAAAACGGTATTCTTTTCCTATGATTAGGGTGACTAAGGTGTACCACTTTTGAGTGATTACTTTATCTATTATATTAATGAATTGCATGTTTTCGATATCCTGGTTATTAGTAGGTGATTCTGGTTTATCTATATGTGTAGTAATATGAGCCTGGTAGTTTTGTAAAATTTCATCAAAAGAGTTTTCTTCTTGTGAGTCATACTCACAGTCTACTGGTTTATGAAGTTCCAATATCTGGACTCTTTGCTTAAGACTTCTTAATTCTTCTTTAACCTGATTAACTTCTGCCCTAAGATCATTGACTGATGGTTCTTTTTTAATGTGATGATTTTCTACTCTTGCCATTATTTCCTTAAAACTATAAGGTTTGTAAGAAGTTTCGATTTTCTCTTGTTTTGGTGCTCTTTTAGCTACTTCAATATATTTTTCTAAAGCTATTCGCTTTGATTCTGGATTTTCAATTTTATCAATTAACTCTAATATAAAATTTTCTTCATTGGTGAGGACATTAATTCCTAGACTAGATATTTGTTTATGAAAACAATTTTTACAAGAACAACCATCTGTACATTCATCATCCTCCAATCCTGAAATTGTCCCTGAATCATTTTCTGAGGAGGATGATTCATCCTCTTCAGATAGATCGGAGTCCATTAAGAGGACTTGTTCTAATTGACGTTTGAGACCTTCGTCTAGATTAAGCTCATTTATTTTTTGTTTTGTACGACACTTATTACTATAATGCCCAATTTTTCCACACTTGTAACAGACCGGAAGTGACTTATTAGTCTTTTTTTTAATTGTTGTGTCTTATTGTTGTTTTTCCTAAAATTGGGTCGTTTAGATTTCAATGGATACCTATTAGGATATCTAGTAGTTTTAGGATTGTTATGGGAAGGTGGTCGAGTACCTTTCTTCCTAGATAATAACGCGGATGGTGTATTAGTGTATCCAAATTGCTCACAAAAATCACCTAACTCTTGCTTGTTAGATAATTTATTCTTTTGTATTTGTCTATGTAGCTTTATGTCTGAGCATAAAGCTAAACCTTCACATACAATTTCGGAAGATAGTTGGCCAAAAGTATATTCGCCATACTCAATACGTTGTTGAATATTTTTTGATTTTAGTCTATTTCTAACCCTTTCAGCAAACAGAGGGGGTAACCTGAGACGAATTTCTCTTTCCAAAAATCAGAATTAGAGGAACAATCTTCTCTGCTAAACAATTTTGAGAAGAATACATCCTTGTACCATCTATAATGGGAGAGGGTAGGACATTTAAGATTAATAAGTAATTCCCTAGATCTTTCCATTTGTTGGCTATTACTTCCTACAAAGTGCAGGCCAATGGTATAAAGTAGGGTACTAACAATATCTTCCTGAGAGTATTCAGTACCATCTTCTAGCTTGATTGGTTTCTTTGCCATATAAATGCTATATTTTGCCTGGTCGGACATATGGAAATCCCACCATCCTTTAAGTTGGCCAGTAAAGCCAGTAACTATGGATTCAGCAATTTGTTTTTTTTTTTAATGAGTCTAGAAGCAGAAGCATACATCGACATTTGTCTTATGATATTTACTATTTGGTATTCTGTCATACCATCTATGTTCCACTCAACTATGGATCTTCCATCAAACGAAGTCTGATTCCAATTATAATCCTCTTCCAGTTGTAAATCTACCGGTGTTGGTCTAGGGTAATAATTTCTAGTAGGAACTGTCGGTGTATATTTATTTTTTCCAAAAGATATTTTATTAATGTCATCAGAATTGTTGTTAATATTACCAGAATTTGATGAATGAAAAATTTCTTCCAGTTCTTCTATATCTATATCACTGTATTCTTCGTGTTTGGACAGAACATTTATTCCTTCTTTTGATTGTTTGGATGCTTTAGATGGGCCTGAAGCAGATAAGCTTAATTTTCCTAGCTTTTCTACTAGTGCATCTACAAAGCTATTATCTGGGTTGGACAACCTGAAGACATTTGGATCTATTATTGGGTTTGGTTTAAATAATAATCCACTAGATGGTGTCGGATTAAGTTTAAGCTCATTAGGTTGTATATGTTGGATTTTATCCTTGTTTAACAAGCCTTCAATTCTTGTAGTTTGTTTTCCTATCGAATGTAAATATAAATTGGTGTAGTTATTTTGTTGTATTAACTGACCAATATATTTATGGTTAGCTACTGAATCAGTTCCCTTATGTTCTAATTTGTATGGGGCTTCTATAGCACCTTTGATATCAAGGACTACTTATGGTGGATGGATTGACTAAATAACATTTCCATCTTTTGTCGTATAAGATTGAAACTGGGTTTCCAACATATTAAGCGATCTCTTATATTTATTTAAATTGTAAGTTTTGATAAAATCTTCAAACCAGGTGAAAAATGGGTTTGGATTTCTATTATGACTTAAGTATAGGGCATAAGTTTTATATATTCTTGTTCTTCTATTAGAACTAAAGTTGGATTCAAACCAAGCCCTTTTATTTGTATTTTCTAAATTATCTTTCAATCACTATTTCTATTTATTAGTTTTAATAATATATTCTGTTTTGAAGTTTTATATATATATATATATATATATTTTGTTTCAATATAAAGATTATACAAAACCTGGGAACGTTTTGGTATCAGAGCCATTTAAAAGGGGAGATAAAGTGCTAAATATTAGTCGCAGTGAGCTCGTAAAATAAAACCTCTTTAAAAAATTAGAGCATTGATTCCTGTTGACCGTTTACAGCTTTATAAACCCTAATTATGGCTAGCTTTGTCAGATCGTTTTCAAAGAAAAATAGTTTGAAAAATAAAATAACCCTTAATTCAGAAGAGGTCATAATGCATGACATTGAAAAACAATTACAAAATTGGAATATTCCTAAAGTTCCAGTTAATGAAGTATATAAGAAAGGATATTTTCAATTCAGAAGCGATTACGCAATTAAAACTGTAGAAAAGACCATATCTATAATTGATTCGAATGATAATTTTGAGCTTTTCTCTCCTAGAATGATAGAAGATCATAAAAAAAAAGATTTAATATCTTCATATAGGCTTAATCAAAATAGCCGTAAAACCATTGACAAGGACGGGATTAAATAATTCTATACTCTTATGTGTCAGGGATTGTAGACACAATAAATTCACTGATTCATTATTAGGAATTATTGAGTCCACCTAATGTGAAGGAGAGCCTATATGAAGATATCAGGAAAACTAGGCTTAAGATATCAGAAGGCGAGGGAAGTGCACCAAGGCCATCTGTATCATCTTCTTCTTATACAGATCCTACTTCCTGTTGATGAAAAGTTGACCAATTTTTTTGCCGGAAAATAATTAGAATTTTTCTATCTTCTTCGAACCATTTAAACCCTAAATCATTCCAAAGCAATCATCACCATTTGCATTTAGGTCTTCTGTATTTTTCGATTTTATCTCTTCTTCCTCAAAGGTTTTTGACGAGGACGGTTGGGAACCCAAATCTTAGTTATCAAGTGCCTCCAAAATATGATTCTTAAATTCTTCCTTTGACAAGTCCCCGTGCCTATGCTTTAGTGCGAGTATGTGGGTTGAGAATTCCATCGGCATTGAGGTGGTTGATGCCGATACCATAAGCTGAGCTGCAACAAAATGCATGTTAAATGTAGATGGTTGTAGATGTGCTGCATTATATCTATCCCACCATTTGATATATAATTGCCTTTCTAAATAAGGGATATAATCCCAATCAGGATCATTATCTTGTGGAATCGAATAATTCCATCTTAGAATCCATGGGATTTCATACAGTATAAAGAACCACTGCATTAATCTTCTTATATCATAAGATTGGCTATTAGCCTTGATAAACTTATTTAACATATCTACAATATATGCAGGTAAAATCTCCGGGCATGGCCCCCAACTACTTAGCCATGCTCTGAACCAATTTGGTAGCTCTTTGATTGTATTGAGTTTAAAACCAATATACCAGGAATGAGAGAATATCTGAGTTTGATAGCAAAAAATATGTGTCCATGCTTTAATATAATCAGTATAAGAATATGATCTCGGTTTGATATGGGGGTGATCATTGAATTTTTTTAACCCATGAGGGTTCATTCCCCAATCTCGGTATGATAATACCTTAAGAATAACAAGCTTGGAGAACGCAGGAGGACCATTACCATTACTGTTGGCGGTGTTATGTGTTAAAAGGATAGATCCTGTCTCTATGAGTATTGTTTCATAAAACTCTCTAGTTTTACCATAATGTGGTAAAATATGCTCTTTTAAGTACATGCTTGCAACTTCTGCAGGATCTCTGTTAGCATGTTCTGTTTCCACCGCTAAAAGCGGTATTGATGTGGACATTATAAATGCCGACTTTTCTTCTAAAGAAGAATATTGTTTTCCCTTATTTGGGTTTCCTTTAACCATAATAGGATTACTTTTGTTCCTTTTATTAGGAGATGGGTAAGAAAATTGAGGAGCCTTTCCCCTAGTTATCTGGCAGTCCATGCTTCCCCTGCAAAAATTCACGAGTCAAGAAATCAGGTAGAGAATTAGTTTCACCTTTTATATATTCAATTTTAAAATAAAACGCTGATAAAATGGCTTTCCATCTTGCAAAAATTTGCCGAGAGGCTAAATTTTTAACATCCTTTACCAATACTTCCTTAGCTGCCTGACAATCCACTCTAATAAGAAATTCCTGGTTTAACAAATCACTTTCAAATTTAGTAAGACAATGAATTATTGCCAATATTTCTTTTTTAATGGTGGAGTAATTTTGTTGTGCCGATTTCCATACACCTGAGGTATATCTTACTAATTGCTCTTTATTATGAATCCTTTGTTTAAGGATTCCTCCATATCCGACATCTGAAGCATCAGTCTCAACTATTTTGTAGGTTGTTGGATTCGCTATAGTTAGGCATGGAAATTCTTTAGTTTTAGCTTTGATTTTTATAACAGCAGTTGTATGATCACTGCTCCAATTAGCAGGGTTTTTCCGTAATCTTGCATATAGAGGTTTTCTATCCTTAGCTAAATCCTTATAAAAATCTGCTATATAATTTAAGCTTCCTAAGAATCTTTGTAATTGTTTTTTATCCTTGATTTCATCAGGAAATTTATCAGCAAAGGATATAGCCCGTTCTATAGGTATTATAGTACCTTTATTAATATTGTGACCAAGGAATCTAACCTGGGTTTGAAATATTTTCATCTTTTTTGCAGATACCACTAATCCGGCCTGTTTTACTATTTTGAGGAATATTGATAAGTGTTTAAAATGTTGCTCAATTGATTCAGAATATATTAATACATCATCAATGCATACAATTGTAAAAGTTGAATAATAATTAAATATGTTATTCATAATATGTTGGAATTCTGATGGAGCATTTTTTAAACCAAATGGCATAACATTCTATTCATAATATCCAAAGGGAACCGTAAATGCAGTTTTATACTTGTCTTTTTCTGCGATTTGAATTTGCCAATATCCTGACTTTAAGTCAAATTTTGAAAATATGACAGCATTATGTAATCTATCTAAAAGATCTTTTTTATTAGGAATTGGATACCTAATCCATCTTAATGCTTTATTCAAAGGCTTATAGTTGATGACTAATCTCGGAACTCCTCTTTCTAATTCAGCTGCTTTTTCTACATAAAATGCAGGACAACTCCAAGGAGAGTAACTTTTTCTAATCAAACCTTTATCTAGTAAATCTTGAATTTCAGATTTACATATTTCTAATAATCTATTGTTCATTTGAATTGGTCTGGCTTTTGTTGGAATCATTTTTTCAGAAAAATCTGGTTCATAAGGTAATTCTACTATATGTTGTTTTCTTTCCCAGAATGCATTTGGGATTTCAGCACAAACTTCTTTCACTAGAAGATCATTAAAATCATTGATTTTTTTTTGGAGTTTTGGGCAATTTAGTTTCTCTTCTATTTGCTTATATTGAATCTCCTCTTTTAAGAAGAACAAAAATTTTTCTTTGTGCTTGATTTTTTTGGAGTTTCGGAAGATAGTTGGCCAAAAGTATATTCGCCATACTCAATACGTTGTTGAATATTTTTTGATTTTAGTCTATTTCTAACCCTTTCAGCAAACAGAGGGGGTAACCCTGAAACGAATTTCTCTTTCCAA
This sequence comes from Papaver somniferum, assembly GCF_003573695.1. Taxonomy (NCBI): domain Eukaryota; kingdom Viridiplantae; phylum Streptophyta; class Magnoliopsida; order Ranunculales; family Papaveraceae; genus Papaver; species Papaver somniferum. The sequence continues at coordinate 28,722,596 of NC_039361.1, read as the reverse complement.
AAATCAGAATTAGAGGAACAATCTTCTCTGCTAAATTTTTTTGAGAAGAATACATCCTTGTACCATCTATAATGGAAGAGGGTAGGACATTTAAGATTAATAAGTAATTCCCTAGATCTTTCCATTTGTTGGCTATTACATCCTACAAAGTGCAGGCCAATGGTATAAAGTAGGGTACTAACAATATCTTCCTGAGAGTATTCAGTACCATCTTCTAGCTTGATTGGTTTCTTTGCCATATAAATGCTATATTTTGCCTGGTCGGACATATGGAAATCCCACCATCCTTTAAGTTGGCCAGTAAATCCAGTAACTATGGATTCAGCAATTTGTTTTTTTTAATGAGTCTAGAAGCAGAAGCATACATCGACATTTGTCTTATGATATTTACTATTTGGTATTCTGTCATACCATCTATGTTCCACTCAACTATGGATCTTCCATCAAACGAAGTCTGATTCCAATTATAATCCTCTTCCAGTTGTAAATCTACCGGTGTTGGTCTAGGGTAATAATTTCTTGTAGGAACTGTCGGTGTATATTTATTTTTTCCAAAAGATATTTTATTAATGTCATCAGAATTGTTGTTAATATTACCAGAATTTGATGAATGAAAAATTTCTTCCAGTTCTTCTATATCTATATCACTGTATTCTTCGTGTTTGAACAGAACATTTATTCCTTCTTTTGATTGTTTGGATGCTTTAGATGGGCCTGAAGCAGATAAGCTTAATTTTCCTAGCTTTTCTACTAGTGCATCTACAAATCTATTATCTGGGTTGGACAACCTGAAGACATTTGGATCTATTATTGGGTTTGGTTTAAATAATAATCCACTAGATGGTGCCGGATTAAGTTTAAGCTCATTAGGTTGTATATGTTGGATTTTATCCTTGTTTAACAAGCCTTCAATTCTTGTCGTTTGTTTTCCTATCGAATGTAAATATAAATTGGTGTAGTTATTTTGTTGTATTAACTGACCAATATCTTTATGGTTAGCTACTGAATCAGTTCCCTTATGTTCTAATTTGTATGGGGCTGCTATAGCACCTTTGATATCAAGGACTACTTCTGGTGGATGGATTGACTGAATAACATTTCCATCTTTTGTCGTATAAGATTGAAACTGGGTTTCCAACATATTAAGCGATCTCTTATATTTATATTTTTTTTTAAGTTTTGGTAAAATCTTCAAACCAGGTGAAAAATGGGTTTGGATTTCTATTATGACTTAAGTATAGAGCATAAGTTTTATATATTCTTGTTCTTCTATTAGAACTAAAGTTGGATTCAAACCAAGCCCTTTTATTTGTATTTTCTAAACTATGATACTCTTTTCTAAGTTCTTGTAAATCCAATGATGGTTTTTGGATCACATTTATCTCAAATTCTAGATCAGAGAATGTCGGTTCTACTTGTTCAGGAATATTTCTAACCGTAGATTTTGGCGTTTCTACTTTATAATAAGGTTTATTAACCTGATGCGCGGTTTGTTTAACTCCTTCTATAATAATATCATTTGGGTCATTTATAAAATTATGAATAGGATCTGTATAAGAAGAAGATGCTACAGATGGCCTTGGTGCACTTCCCTCGCCTTCTGATATCTTAAGCCTAGTTTTCCTGAAAGATGTAAACTGTATTTCCACATCTCCATCTTCATATTCAATTATTTGTTGGAGATTTTGGTTCTGGCAAGGCTTTGCTGGAACTTCTACCTGTAAAGTTCACTTTTCATGGAGGGTAACCTGATCCCACTTTATGGTTCTGGGAATAATTGTATGGGCTTTACCAATATTGGTATGAAAAAGAGTAGTCTGACCTTTTGTGTCATAAACTTGAGCATTAGGACATAAGGTATTCATAACCTTATAATATATTCTATACACAACGGCTAAGTTCTGCGACCCTGCGACCATATCAAACCCCTGAGTTCTAACATTTAAAGTTAGAGTTTTAAGGAGTCCTGGATCAGACAGAGACACCGAAAAATTTGGGAAACAATTAAAATAAATTGGAACTTCACATAAGGTGGACTCAATAATTCCTAATAACGAATCAGTGAATTTATTGTGTCTACAATCCCTGACACATAAGAGTACAGAATTATTTAATCCTGTCCTTGTCAATGGTTTTACGGCTATTTGGATTAAGCCTATATGAAGATAATTAAATCTTTTTTGTTTATGATCTTCTATCATTCAAGGAGAGAAAAGCTCAAAATTATCATTCGAATCAATTATAGATATGGTCTTTTCTACAGTTTTAATTGCGTAATCGCTTCTGAATTGAAAAGATCCTTTCTTATATACTTCATTAACTGGAACTTTAGGAATATTCCAATTTTGTAATTGTTTTTTAATATCATGCATTATGACCTCTTCTGAATTAAGGGTTATTTTATTTTTCAAACTATTTTTCTTTGAAAACGATCTGACAAAGCTAGCCATAATTAGGGTTTATAAAGCTGTAAACGGTCAACAGGAATCAATGCTCTAATTTTTTAAAGAGGTTTTATTTTACGAGCTCACTGCGACTAATATTTAGCACTTTATCTCCCCTTTTAAATGGCTCTGATACCAAAACGTTCCCAGGTTTTGTATAATCTTTATTTTGAAACAGAATATATATATATATATAAAACTTCAAAACAGAATATATTATTAAAACTAATAAATATAAATAGTGATTGAAAGATAATTTAGAAACTGATTAATAGAAAATTAAAAGGAATCTTCATAATTAAAAGAAATTTAAAACATAGATAACGGGTAGAGATACTTACACAATAGTCTTTTATTCCTTAATAGATAGCACACCAAACAACTTCAAACTCACACTTAGAACATGAAAACACTCACAAACTATCACTCTCAAAGCAGGAAACACTCAGAAACTTTCACTCTCAAACTTATAGACAATGACTCTTGAGAACTAAAAACTTGCTCTTTCCCTTTCCCTTAACGGGTATTTATATAGGGGAAAGTTTGCAAGAAACAAAAGAGATAAGATTTTCTTTTTTGAGAATCCTATCTATAATTACAACAACCTATAAGTGGTAGACAAGTGGAAGACATATCTAAGGTGGAAATCTTAGATAAGATTTACCTTTTTTCTTTTTTGGAAAATATTAAACCTTTTCACTTTTACTATTTTGAAGCAAATACGTGTCCTTGGTGAATAGTGAATATATATATATATATATATATATTTCGCTGGAACGAAATCAATTATCTAAGAAATTTTCGTTGGAATCAAATCAATCAGATAAGTTGCATCTACTTTCTCATATATTTTTTCCCGTTTTTCTTGTTTTTGATTTTGGCATTATCCAATATAATTGTGTCTCTATATATTCGATCTATTAAATACATGGGGAAAATTGATTTGAATCTATAATTACAATTAATCTGATGTTTGTTCTAGACCTGTTCAATATCTATATGCATCCCACAATCAATTGGTTAAATCCGTGGTGAAAATCCATGTCTACGCATCTAATATCAATTGATTTGAGTTTTATAATAATTGATTTGAATTTTATAATAATATTCTGTGGTGTCGATTCGGATCTTATAATTATATACTTCTTTGTGCGATGATTGATTGCTAGTCATGTAGAATTATATATTTGTTTGTGCAATGATTGATTGATATGTGTTAATATAAAAATAAAAGATAAGTGTTTTAGGAGAATTATGGATGAAACAGGGAAAGATAAGAGGAAGGAGAAGAACAAACTTATTAGGAGATTAGAGTAGATGCATTGCATAGTTTCCTTTATATACAACCCTAGGAATTTATTTGGACCGCACATCCATGGGCCGTAGGCCCTGTAACACTCCCCCTTGTGCGGTTCAATAATAAAACAAAACTTTATACATAGTGCTTCACATATATTCTTCAAATATCGTTCTCCTTGATGACTTGTGCTGGAGTCTATTGCCTCATTAAAACTTTGATAAGGAAAAAACTCAGTGGGACAAAACCTTTGTAAAACTCTTCACATGTAATACTTCACATGTTGTCTCGTATTTTACATGTAGTTCATCACATGCAATACAATCCTCAAATATCGACGAGTCTAAGTTAATTGCCTCGATAAAACTTCGTCAGGAAAAACTCAGAGGGACAAATCCTGAACTAAAGAAAAAGAGTACAACTTAGAACATAGTTGGATATGTAAACGTTGCCTCACTAAAACCTTGACGAAGGGAGAAGAGTACAACGTGGAAGATGCAAGTAAAGGTGATTTGTTACAGATGATCACTTTGCTTTGTTGAAGTTGACTAGTTGCTTCACAACTCCTAAGGGAGAAAATCCTCGTAGGAAAGACAATAGTCTTAGTTGGGAAATTACATTCCCGGTGTTTGTTGTTGTCTCATTGAAAACCTTAAGAGTAACAAAACCTTGTGGAAAAAAAGTAACCCCGGTGAAGGAAAATAGTTCAACACACCATTAGATGCTCCCCCTGATATCAGACAATTTTCTGTAGTCGAATGCAGTCAAAAGGAGTTTATCACACTTTACTTTCGTGACTTGAACGTTTATAAAACCCTGTTGTTGATTCTGGAAGTTACGTTGCTTAACAGACTATCGCATTTCATTTCTTTGATTCGGATAATTTCAGTAATATCGACACGATCTTTATGTCTTCAACGTTCAACATACTTGATGTTTTTAGTGTTGTCTCGCTAAAAAACTTGTCAAGTAACAAAACCCTTTGGGAAAAACTATTCTCGATCGAAGGGAAAAAGAGTACAACACAGCTTAAATTTCGAAGTAAAATATGTCGACATCATATCCTTGGATCCTCCCCCTGATGTCGGCATCTCCCCCTGATTACTTTCAGAGTTGTTCCAGACAGTTCCTTTAGTCATGTATTTTTCGAAACTGAATATTGGTAATGACTTAGAAAATAATCTACCATATCTCCCTCTGATTACTTTCATTGGAGAAGAGATTATTGTTCCTTCATAATCAACAACTTTGGATTGCACTTTCATTAGCATTCCTTTTAATGTCTTTGTAGGGATGAAAAAATTTATGTCAATGGTTACTTTTAAGTACATGATTACATTCACTATACCATTCCAATGACGCTGCGTCGGCGCGGAGCTATATCTAGCTAACAAGTTCCCTGAGGATGTAAAATTTAATCGTGTAAATTATTATACTAAGTACAACAATGCGTCTATTGTACTTGGGAATTTCATCTCCCAACACATCTTCGTCATATTCCTTTGGACGAAATGGTTACTTACTTATATTTGAACCTCGACTAATCATGGGAGTGCTATCAGGATGCATGTCTTTGTTAAATTGCCTGACAACTTTAGACATATGCAAACTGATGGAATAATATACCACAAGCTCAGTATTCGATCGAGCTTTCCCTAGATTTTTCATCTCAAATTCGGATTTTAAATAGCTTTTAAGGTCTCTTTTTACATCAAGAATACACATCATGTCTGTACCATCAACATAAATAGCTTCAATTCCAAATCAGGGACTTTCTTATGAATACGCAATGAAAAATAACTTACTTGTCTACCCCCTCCAAATCAAATAGCCACTTAGACGGGTATACCACATCCGCCTGATTGCTTGAATCTATAAGTGAGCGTTCAATCTAACTGTAAACGCACTATGTGGTTTAGAGTCATTTGATTTGGGTAACAAAAGTCTATCAAGTACTTTTGTAAATATCTTTTATCTCTTGATTCTGTCAGAGATACGTAACAACCACATACATATGCTGCATTTCAAGTCCTTTTGAAATTACCAAGCTAACTACGTAGCGGAACTCTATAACGTTCATTACAAGAGGACAATTCCAGGGATCTGTGAGAAACCTCGCGCCACAAGGCGAGTCTTTGTACATTAAGACTACTTTCTTCTCATTATGCTTTATGACAAATTAATTATGTATGTCTAATAGGCTTTACACTTGGTTGGTTAGCACTACCACACCGAATACCCGTATATTTTCCAAAGAACTAAGTTCTACCTGGATTGTGTAGGACAAATATGTTATTTATTTGAAAGTAATTAAAATAAAGCATGGTTCAATCTCATTGTGCTCTACTTCTGGAGCAACTATTTATGGATTATAGCATCATTGTGCACGCATGATCCTTCCATTGACTCATGTGGATTCTCATAATCCGTCAGGATTTCATTGTTCTCTAGAATCATTTAAAACCTCAGAGCGTCCTCCAGTATTGATTCATGGAGATAGTCAGAGACAATCAAATGAGATGATTCATTAATGATACAAATTAGGTTGTGCCTTACTCATCTACTTCCTTTCTAGGTGAGCATTGATCGAACCTGGTGGTCTCTCCATCTTCCTTTATGGAGCCACGGCCTCAACTACACTTCCACCAAGTTTAATTGCAACACCTTAATCTATGGTGTATCGCATACTGAGGATTTCTAACCTTGCAGGAATATTTGCAGTTGGTATGTGTGATCTTGTCACTTTAGCGACATCAGTGTACATTCTGAAAATTGATTATTGTTTGTCACTTCACATTTACATTTGTGGAGTACAAGAATCAATATGAGACACAGTGGGAACACACCACGAGAATTCATGTCGTTCCCTTAGAAAATACTTTTTTTTTATCTCCCCCTAACGACGGGAAGACTGTCTCATTAAAGTGATAAACTGGAAATCTAGCAGTAAGAGATCTCCTTCCAAAGGTTTTAAAATGCGGATAATTTTTGAGAGTAAATATCCAACAAAATTATTTAATCATTTTAGTGACCCATCATAGTACGATGTGGACTCGTAATGGCACATATATAGTGCAACCAAAAATGCGTAAGAACACAAATGTCAGGCTTAAATTCAGTTACCAACTGGTACGCAGAAAAGGTTGACTAATATTGGGTTCTAAAACGAATCAAGTAAAGATGCTCGTAATATTGCATATCCCCAAAGCAATAAAAGGTAGGTTGGTACGCATAACCTATTCCTTAGACACCATCTGTAACCTTTGATGGTAGTCTATGCGAGACCATTGGGTATAAGATGCTCTATATTGATCCTATTAAACATGCAATATTCATCAAGTCCTTTTGATGTAAATTCTCTAGCATTAACAAGGGTGGTTAGCCTTTGTACTTTGCATTGTGTAATATGTGTTAGGAGTTTTCAAACGCAAATTTCTTGGGAACTATAATTTGTCCAAAATGTCAAAACATTCACCGAATCCATCAGTCACTTTAATGGTCCGCATTCTGCATGAATACTTTTCTAGATTTCACCTTGTTTTCTTTGTAATATGGAATTTTTACCATTTGCATCTAAGGATGGTCTGGATCCTGTTTTACTGAAGACTTTGTAAAAATGAGTGATATGCTTTCTCACCTAAAAGCATAATGGGAAGGGGGGTTATACATCTAGTACTTTAGAGAACACTTATTGAGAGATATACCGTTACTTCGCATTCTGTCAATCTTTTTCCCATTGTCTTGTCCACTCAAACACAATGATGTACGTAGGATTCCTTTCAAAATGAAACATCATGTCACAACCAAAATGCCTTTATGGTTACGTCAAAGCCTAAATGAGTCAATTCCCAACATTTCATCGTCGGAATCAATATGGATTCAATAATCCAAATACTATAGTGATTTACATTTCACTAGATTGACTCATTAGTTTCTCTAAGAAATATTTCCTTCCAAATATATTAGAAACTATAAAATATGCAATCAATTGGATTCTCATCATTGTGAGGTTACACATGATATCCATTGCATGGGTTACTTTGGAATTTAACAAGGTGTAATTATCTCTTGGTACATGTAGAGATTTTGTGACCTCTTTGTTCTATCTTGAAAACAAATTTTGAGCAATGTTGCGCTCGATAATCCAATCCTCGTAGTCACATTATAAGGAAATAATTCAACAACTAGTTTAAATTCCTTAAGCTAGTGGAAGAAAAACAACTATGAGTTAGACACTTGGGTCTTGAGAGTTTTAATAAGTGGTGTGCCCTTATTACGTAATAAAAGTGGGATTCAACTCAAGTACTTTTGAGTGAATATATATTACGTGTCACCAAATATATCTCAAGTGCTTTAGAGAATTTATGTCTCATGTTTTCATTCCATAAGTGCAGATATTGGATCTCGTTCAACTCAATAAGATAGTCGATTGGCCCGGCAAAGTTCTTGTTGCCATTAAAGTTGATGTGAAAATTGGTTGCTACTATGTTACACACATTACATTGTATATACCAACACCTATAACCAGGTGCATTTCCAACTCTTGCATTTATGATGGAAGCTAGAAATACATTTTTGCTTCATCCGAGATATATATGTCCCTTTTCTCATGCTTTATATGAGTCATTACGTCTAACCCTTATTACTTCGGGGTTCTTTCCATTTTCAATTTTGCTACATTTAGCTTAATTTGAGAAGTTTCTTTATCTCAGTAGGCCAAGAGAATCTCACTACACATGTCAACCAATTACTTTAGGTTGAATAAATTACTAAAGATAGTTCTCTTGTTGTCATAATTCAACATATACTGGTTCGTTAGTATCATAGATAAAGTAGAGAAATGAAAATTTTCTGACTCATATCATATTTTGTGAGTTCTTCCACAAAAATTTGGAAAACATGTAATTTTATTTGAACGTATCATTTGAAACTACTGACAAATTAATAGTCGAGCAAGTGGATTACATTCCACGGAACATTCAAATTATGGGAAGAAAATATCAAGTACGCAATAATGGTATTCAAGTACTTCTAAACCGCAAATGAATATATTTGAATCGAGTTGGCACAACCAATTGAATAAAAGACACCATTCAACTATAGTCGATATCATATTCAAGATAACAAAACAACATTAAGACCAAATTCTTAATGATCGCGATCGACATTCATAACTTAAATTGACTGCTTATGGACTTATTTTAGGAAAAAAAACAGAACTAAGCATGTTCTTAAAATAAATGAATAAGCCCAACAAACATTCAATATTAAAATGCACATTAACATTAGTTACATACCTCAAGCCAGCTTCAGTTGCCACTGAACAGTGCACATACAAAACCAAACTCCTGTGCATGTTCTTAAAAGAAAGAACCAAAAATAAGCCCAATAATCATTCTATGTTACATACCTCAAAGCTTCGGTTCCAGCCATACATAGCCAGAACTGGGGCGTAATTGATCGCCCACGCCCAGAACAGGAAAACAGAACAGAACAGGATCGGACTGGACTCAGCTGGAACATGATTGGATTGGATTGGTTGGGGTGGAACCAGAACGGACCTGGTTGGGGTGGAACCAGAACGGGTTTTTCCTCCTCACTTTTATTTCCGCACGGAACCCTTCAGATTCACATCTACAGATTTCTTTCTGCCTCAGGAACGCCTCCCACCGAACATAAGAAATGGATAGAGATTTAATAGGACAAATTAGTACAGAAATTTAACAGGACGAATCGAATCACATCAAATTGGACAAATTAGTACATAGTACAGAGATTTGATAGGACGAATCAAATTGGACAAATTAGTACACAGATTTAATAAGACGAACCAAATCAAATCAAATTGAATCCATACAAACCTTTTTTTCTTCATACAAGCGATCTCCCAGGTTCGGGACGGGAATGACGGATGTAATTTCTTCCAAGGATTTCCACTCAATTGATTATATGATGTATATGGGACGAACAAGCCTTTAACATATGAAAAATAAATCGATGATAACTAAAAAAAAAAATTATTTTGCGCCAGGGTTAGAGCTCGTGCCTGATAACGTGTTTTAGGAGAATTATGGATGAAACATGGAAAGATAAGAGGAAGGAGAAGAACAAACTTATTAGGAGAATAAAGTAGATGCATTACATAGTTTCATTTATATACAACCCTAGGAATCTATTTGGACCACACATCCATGGGCCGTAGGCCCTGTAACAATAAGAGTATTCTGTTTTTCATTATTTTTGTCATGATCTGATCTCGGACTTTGTGTTTGTACGTCATGTCACAATATGCCGTCGTTTTAAATCCTCGGGAAGATAGGAAGTTCATGCTCTTCCAGCGCCTGTAATCATCCGGAACAAGATGGAAAAGAACAGCCCGTCCTGTCCGGGTCCCGTCCTTTCCATTCCAGTTCCAGTCCAGTCCGGTCCTGGCGTTCCAGTTTCAGTTCCAGTCTTGGTTTTAGGCTGTGCACGACCAAAGCTGTTCCGGTTCATGTTATATATAACGGGAACCAAAGTCCAAGGTATGTAATTATAACGTGGATTTTTATGATGAGTACTTACTAGGCCTATTTATTTTTTTATTAGAACATGCTTAGTTTTGTTTATTTTGTCTTAAGATATATAAGTCCACATTAAATAAATGGTTTATTTATTGTTGATCTCGATCATTAAGAATTCTGGTCTTAATACTATTTTATTCGCTTGAATATGATAATTGGCTATAGTTGAATGATGTCTTTTGTTCAATTGGTTGTATCAACTCCAACGTATTTATTTGGGGTTTAGAAGTACTTGCACCATTATTGTGTACTTGATATTCTCTTCCCAAATCTGAAATGTTCTGTGGGATGCAATCCACTGGCTCGACTATTAAGAGTCGGTATTTTTTATTAGATACATTGCATATAAAATCACATTTATTCCAATTTGTGGAAGAAATCACAAAAGGTGGTATGAGTCAGAAAATTTCCATTTCTCTACTTCATCGATGATATTAACGAAACTGTATACGTTGAAGTATGACAACAAGAGAACTACCTTTTCTACTGAACTTAAAGTAAGTGGTTGACATGTGTAGTGAGATTCTCTTGGGCTATTGAGATAAAGAAATTTCTCAAATTAAGCTAAATGTAGCAAAATTGAAAATAGAATGAACCCCGAAGTAATAAGGGTTAGACGTAATGACTCATATAAAGGATGAGAAAATGGACATATATATCATGGATGAAGCTAAAATATAATTCTAGCTTCCATCATAAATGAAAGAGTTGGAAATGCACCTGGTCATAGGTATTGGTATATACAATGTAATGTGTGTATCATAGTAGCAACCAATTTTCACATCAACTTTAATGGAAACAAGAACTTTGTCGGGCCAATCGACTATCTTATTGAGTTGAACGAGATCCAATGTCTGCACTTATGGAATGAAAACACGAGACATAAATTCTCTAAAGCACTTGAGATATATTTGGTGACACGTAATATATATTCACTCTAAAGTACTTGAGTTAAATCCCACTTTTATTACATAATAAGGCCACACCACTTATTAAAACTCTCAAAACCCAAGTGTCTAACTCATAGTTGTTTTTCTTCCACTAGCTTAAGGAATTTAAACTAGTTGTTGAACTAATTCCTTATAATGTGACTATAATGATTGTATCATCGAGCGAATCACTGCTCAAATTTTCTTTCCAAGATGGAAGAAAGATTAGAAGTCACAAAAGCTCTACATGTACCAAGAGATAATCACCTTGTCAAATTCCAAAGTGACCCATGCAAGCGGATATCATATGGAAACTCACCGTGATGAGAATGTAATTGATTGCATCTTTTATAGTCTCTAATGTATTCAGAAGGAAATATATTTTAGAGAAAATAATGAGTTAATAATAGTGAAATGTAAATCACTATAGTATTTGGATTATTGAATCCATATTGACTCCGACAATGAAATGTTGGGAATTGACTCATTTAGGATTTGACATAAGCATAAAGGCACTTTGGTTGTGACATGATATTTCATTTTGAAAGGAATCATACGTACATCACTGTATTTGAGTGGACAAGACAATGGGAAAAAGATTGACAAAATGTGAAGTAACGGTATATCTCTCAATAAGTGTTCTCTAAAGTACTAGATGCACAACCCTCATTCCCATTATGATTTTAGTTAAGAAAGCATATCACTCATTTTTACAAAGTCTTTAGTAAAACAGGATCGAGACCATCCTAAGATGTAAATGGTAAAAATTTCATATTACAAAGAAAACAAGGTGAAATTTAGAAAGATATTCATGCAGAATGCGGACCATTAAAGTGACTGATGGATCTGGTGAATGTTTTGACATGTTGGACTAGTTATAGTTCCCAAGAAATTTGCGTTTAAAACTCCTAGCACATATTACACAATGCAAAGTGCAAAGGCTAACCACCCTTGTTAATGCTAGAGAATTTACATCAAAAGGACTTGATAAATATTGCATATTTAACATGATCATCTTGGTTCTCCTGGATTAATCCAGTTTCTGTTCCTCCATTCCACTGTCGAGATAACTCTCAAAAGAAGAAAAACAAATCCTAAAACCAAATCTTCTCAACGCCCAAACCTGAATTCAATATCAAAACATAGATATGATAATCAAACAAGCACATTTCGACTTCGATTCAACTTAAATCACTTAAATCGTCACCATCAGTATCTAGCTTTGAAGATTAAGTTGATGGGAGTAGTTGATTTTGATACAATTTCAAAAAATTAATTCGAGTATGCTATCAATCAAGCGTTTTGAAAGATGAGTATAATCTATTCTATTGTGCACACTTTTTTTTAAATGCTAATTTATTGATTTCAGGAATTTTTTTGTGAATTTAAAAACCTAATTACTTCGATTTTTGTTAATAGTGTTGAAGGTGCTGCTGTTTTTGTTGGATTTACTAGTATTGATTTGATGATTGTTATTGAAACCGCTGGTGATTTTCCACAAGTGGAAGCTAAGATTGATTTAGTTGGTACTGTCTTTGGGATAAAACGTCCATGCCTAAGAATATTTCTCTTGTTAATGATGGATACGCTTGTCCTTCTCCTAAAATATAAGGTAATGACCTTAATTCTATCTCGTTTTTCTCCCAATTATTGATTTAGGGTTGATTTTTGTTGAGGAGTTGGTTAGATTTTGTTTTTTGTACTTAAAATTAAAATTATCATGTGTTCTATATAAAATGAATTTGAGGTTTGTTTTGTCTAATTTTGATTCAAGTTTAGGGGTAGTTTAAGTGAGGTGTGTGCCTCTTACTGGAAGCATGAATGATAATGAGACTTGTCTTGTAAAATGGGATTGGGGATTATTGACAATGTATGCTTATGGCCGAGTGAAAGTGAGACTGTCACGTTTATGCACGGTGGATTGTATTAGCCTTTCTTCTCATTTTTTTGGCATTTAAGTTGGTTAGTAACTGTTTACACCTGGTAAAACTAGGTACTGCAGTGGGGTACTCTATGTTCTACTCTTTCTCATTTCCTTAGAACAAATAGGCATACATCTGATCCATACTTTGCCTTGATGTTTTACTAATTATGTTTGCAAGAATTGATAGACGTGGTTTGATGGCTTCAACGCTACCAACTTCTTCTATAACCATTAATAGTTATTAGTGAAGATATGGGTGATTTGATATCTTGGTGTTTGGTAGTTTAACATGGACCATTATTATCCCTCTGCGTCGATGTTAAGTTGGTTAACATGTTTTTTTGCTATACCATCATTTCCAATTTTATCGGATATCCTCGAAGGGACTTGCTATACCATCACTTGAAAGCTACCAAAATAGTTTTTCATCATTTGTTTACAGTGCATCCGTTGTGCCTTGAGCACTAATGATTAGAAAAAATAAAATATGTTTGCACCATCATTTTTTTTGTGCCTTAATTTTGTGTAGATTATGTTCATATGCTAACTCATGTAATATCACAATTCCTTTTTATGTTTATTAGAATCATTAATTCCTTTATATAAGAAAATAAGCAGGAGTAGTAATTTTTTATGCATTTAGCACGCAGTAATTTGACTTTAATCAAGCTGTAAAAATCGTAAAAGTTTGCGCTTATGTTATGGTATGTCTTATGGTCTTTTATGAAGGTGCTGAAGTATAGAATGCGTCAATTGTGCATACTTTTTTTTTTGAAATGTTAAAGTGTACATAGTTGTATACATGTTGGTTTTTAATGTGTACATAATTGTACACATGTTAAAAAAATTGAATTGTTAATGTGTACATAATTATATACATGTTGATATGTTTATCGATTGTCTGTTTGCGGCTGCCATAAACGGAGAGATTCAATGATTATGATTGCTTTATTTTATATTTTATATGGATTGATATTTCCTACAAGCAACTCACACTGGTATGGGAAAAACTTGTTTTAATACTGCAGCGTTCGATGTTTGAATTTTGTTTACGCTTTATAGTTATGATGACAAAATATTTGTGTCTCTTATGGTGGAATAGTTGAACGTTAATGATGTCTCTTAACATTGTATCCACTCTATTAATGGATAGTGTATAGCGACATATTCGCCTTATGATTTAGGATGGAAAAAAGAAAATGAATTAAGGAAAAAAAGTGTTGGGTTCTACTTTAATCATGCCACTGAATGGTCATATGAGCTGTGTACTATTATGAGCACTACCACTCTGATCACGATTCAAATATATAACATGCACATATCTCCCAGGCCCAAATGTTATCGTTTACGATAGGTAGGATTTTCTGAAATCAAAGTAGGGATTCACATCTTTGGGTTGATTTTTGATTTTAACTAGGGTGTAAAAATTGCTGCACATTGGAAACATATTGTTTTGATAAGCATATGCTTGTGTTTCCGGTTTGTACACATTTGTTTTTAAATTGTTATGGTGCACATAATTGACATCATATACGGATTTTGGTATTATAGATGTGTACATGGTGGTACAACACCATGTGTACATATTTGTACACCTATAATATAAGTGTACATTGTCGTACACATGTATTAATAAGCACATATTATTAACAACACGTAAGAATTAACCGGTGTAATTTCTTGTACACCAGTTAAATGGGTGCATATAAAAGTGCACCTTGCTTTTTCTATTGCTCTTAGAGCTTCAATATTATTGTGTATATGCTTGTTATACCAGGTGTATATGCTTGTACACCTTGCTCTTTCTCTTATAGCTTCAATGGAGGAAGAGATGGCAAGAAAGGACGCTGCTGCAAGGGATGCAGAAGAAAAAGGAGGTGGACAGGCTTCAAGTTCACATGATACAAGTATGACTGAATACGCTGGCATTATGTCTGGTGGAGTTAATATAGGCGATTTGATGGCAGGTCTCATGCTTGTTACTGGTTGTCCTGGGGTTGAATCTGTGGTTAGAAACAGGATGTAGTTTATGATTGTACATGAATTAGAAGATGTGGTTTCCTGCAGTGAAGGAAAGATGTGTTTGGTTTGATTAGAGGTTATGCTCGCTCGAGTCTGAAAGAAGATGGTGTTACTGAGATTTCAAGGGTGTTAGAACTGTTGGTTTGATGAATATGAGATGGAGACAGTTCTGTTACTTTGTGTGTTTTAGAGTCTGCAGTGAGTAAACTGATAACGAAATGAAGAAGCTATTGTTGCTGGATGAGAAATTACAGGGTATGGATGAGCTGCATTTGGCTATGAAGCAATTGCAAGTGATGCTATGGGAAATTTGGAAGAATGGGTTTGCTTCTATGTTGCACTACAAGGAATGGTGCAGCTGAGTAATTGGTGCTATTGAGATGGTAGAACTCTGAAGTGGTGATATGGTGAATAAATATGGAATGTCGATGGAATTGGAAAGATGAAATCTGAAATGTGTGATATTGGTGGTACTAAGGAGCAGGAATTTATGTTGTTGGATGGGTAGTGTTGCTATAGAGAAGTGCAGCTAAGATTGGAAATCTACAGAAACGGATAAAAAGTTTGAGTTGAATGGTTGAGGTGATGTAGTTGTTTGCAGCAGCAGAGTTAAGAGTGCGTTTGGCCCCGTGAATTTTTGGGCGGAATTGAGTTGGGGGAGGTAGTTGGAGGAGGTAGTTGATTTTACCAATGTTTGGCGTAACTATTTTAGGGGTGATTTCGTTTTCTCGGGAATTTATTTTCCTTCATCCAGTGGAAAACAAGTCGACACCTTAACCCTGGGATTTCAAACTCCTCTTTTTTTCCATCCTTTTCTCTTTCTTCCCCATTTTCCCCCCTTTCTTTTTCGTGTTCAGCCATAAGCTCAGGCTTAATCAGGGAAAATCACACTATTTTCCCATGTTTTCATCATGGGTTATTATTAAATTTCTGTTCTCTTCTTCTCATATACTTCTATCAATCATCTTTTGATGGAAATACCAAACCCTAGATTTTTTTCAAAGCCAATTAAATCTGGATTGTAAACTTAATCCATGGGGAAAGAAGCTTACATGATTGAATGGTGTTCTTCTTGTTTTTGTTTCAGCACAATAATGAACCCTAATCTTCCATTTCTCCCCTCTAATTTTCTGATTTTCGTATGAACAGATTTTAAAACCAAATTATGTAATTTATCAGAAGACATCAGCACAAACGGATCCTGATTTCAAACGATTAACACTATCAGAAAAAGCTTTGATTCTTCTTATCACTATCAGAAAAGGCTTTAATTCTTCTTATCTCTTTTCATGAAACCTTGATTTCAGTAAGAACGATGGCTTAACCTTATTTTCCACCTGTTCAATTTTGATGTCAAACAACAAATATTTCACGGAGGCAGTTGAATTTCTAGGTAGTTGGTTTTCTGGGTTGTTTGAACTACCTAGAAATTTAGTCAGGTTGTATTTTTGTAGATGTGTACATGTTTGTACACCAGTGTAAACTAAGTTTTTTAAAAAATGAAAATTATATAGTCATATGGGTACTCTTTTTGTTGCTCTCGGAAAGAGATTTCCGAATATATAAAGTTTGCGAATTTTGGACAAACGGTTCGAAAGATAAATTGTTTTTAATATTTTTTTATATTATTTAAAACTGTTGACATCATCATGAGTCACTTTGGACTAAACCGCAAATATTTGAACTAAATCGTAAACGAGAAAGGTTATTTATGTATTTTCCATAAAAAATGACTAATTTGTACCTAGTTGAATGGGTTAGGACCAACTAGTATATTTGGATGGAATTTTGGACTAAATCCGTTTTAATCCCCTAAGAGCAACCGCAGTGGTGCGATCAAAACCAAAGACTAAAGAGCGAAAAAAAAGACAAAATTTTGGGTTTAGTCCGTGTTGTAACGCTACGATAGTGGACTATATATGATCGAGCGAACATATAATGTGAGCCCATATGTGATGCGGGCATATAATGTACGCCTGATAGGTAGCCAGGCGAAGATATAATGTGATCCATACACAACAACTCATGGAACGGGGACTATACAACCACCCCCACATATGAAACGTACATTATACGTTCGCCCGTTAACAAGCGTACACTTTAAGTTCGCTCGACTATATTTGGGTTTGGTCTTGGTCCCAGACCAAATATAGTCCAGGATTTGGTTATAGTCAGGCTTTTGCTCTTTAGTCCGTCCCACTGCGTCTCGTTGCTAGACCATATTTATGGGTTTGATCGCCCGCCCACTGTGGTTGCTCTAACTGCATGTCTGCGCTGCACCTAATGTCTCTGCATTATACGTCCATATAGTTACCAGCTTTGCCAATGTTGTCAGTGAGATCAACCTGACTAACCAAACACACGGGACATAAAAGGAAATAACAAAAACCCCCAAAACATGGAGAGATACTGATAATTAAGAGATACAGTTGTACTGGAAGTACTCATGGATTACTTCAAAAACACCTTCTACGCTGCATTCTCAGCAGTATTACTGTTAGTTTTCTCCCTCTACATCGTCAGAATATTATCCGGTCGCCGTCGATTGTCAAATGATGATAAGATGAAGAGGAAGAAAAGATATCATCCAGTTGCTGGCACTATGTTTAATCAACTACTCAATTTCAATAGAGTTTGGGACTATATGACAGATCATTGCTCCAAACATAAAACTTACAGATTACTCAGAACTTGTTTGTTTGCAGCTGACTCGGCGTCTGAATCTGAGTCAACCCCTGACTCGGACCAAGTCAGCAGTCATACCGTTTGTTTTCCATTTTGAGTTTGATCTGACTCGACCTCTGACTCAGACATAACCCCTGACTCGGACTCATTTGAGTCAGGTAACAAAATACCCCTGACTCATGGGACCAAACCACTGACTCACTTATTTCCGAGTCAGATGAGTCAGATCTGACTCAAAACAAACATATCGACTCAGATCCAGATGAGTCAGGTGATTTCACTCAGATCCAGATGATTCAGATCCAGACGACTCAGATGAGTCAGGAGTAAACAAATATGGTGTCAGTCCTTTCCGTAGCCAGGTTTATACATCTGATCCTACAAATGTTGAATACATACTCAAAACAAACTTTCAAAACTACGGCAAGGTAACAATGAACAAATTAATCAAGTTCCTGTCTCTTGAAGGAATTTTAGATTGTCTGTTTTTCGTTTATGAATAAATACTCATTGCAGGGATCGTACAACTACAACAATTTGAAAGATCTTTTGGGGGATGGAATCTTCGCAGTAAATGGCGATAAATGGCGTCATCAGAGAAAAATATCTAGCTATGAGTTCTCTACTAGAGTATTGAGAAACTTCAGCAGTGTGGTCTTCCAAAAGAACGCAGCAAAACTTGCTCGAGTGATATCCGAGGATGCAAACTCCAACCTGTCAATGGATTTTCATGTGAGTGACAGGAATTCAAAATTTTGAAGTATGTCAATAGAAGTTGGACCTTTTCTAATTTTATTCCTTGGCAGGATTTGTTTCTAAAAGCAACTTTGGATTCGACATTCCAGGTCGCGTCCGGTATTCAGCTAGATAGCATGTGTGGATCAAGTGATGAAGGAACATTGTTTGCCAGAGCATTTGATGATTCAAGTGAAATGACTGCGTGGCGTTACGTTGATGCCTTATGGATGATCAAGAGGTTTCTAAATATTGGATCCGAAGCAAAACTAAAGAAAAATGTGAAAGTGATTGATGAGTTTGTCTATAAACTAATTCATACCAAGATTGATCAAATGGCCTGTTCACCAAATGATGCTTCTGTGAGCTTCCAAGGATTTAACCTAGTCCTAGTCAAGTTTTACATTTCTATATTTATATCACAAGCAAAAGTATTGACATGTTTCACTTTGGGATGGCAGATGAAGAAGCATGATATATTGTCGAGGTTTCTAGCATCGAACGTAACAGATCCAAAGTACTTGAGAGACATAATTCTCAATTTCATAATTGCTGGCAGAGATACAATAGCTACAACTCTTTCTTGGTTTCTTTACATGCTCTGCAAGCACCCACACATACAAGAAACCATTGCACAAGAAGTAAGGGAAACAACTAGAGTAAAAGGTAACATGTCTTTTGAAGAGTTTGCACCATTAATGACAGAAGAAGCCTTGGGAAAGATGCAGTACCTTCATGCAGCTATAACCGAGACTCTTAAGGCTCTATCCTGCAGTTCCTATGGTAATTTTAACTATCAACCTCTTTTGATGCGAATCAACAACACTGAACTGTACATTTATCTCCTCCTCTTTTGATAGAATTTGTTTAAACCCTACTAGGAATTGTCTTCCTGGAACTGCAGATGCAAAGATATGTTTTTCTGACGATACATTGCCTGATGGATTTGATGTCGAGAAAGGAGACATGGTAGCAATGGGAAGAATGAAATTTCTATGGGGAGATGATGCGGAAGTATTTCCGCCAGAAAGATGGCTCAACAATGATGGGATTTTCCAAAATGAGAGCCCTTTCAAGTTCACAGCATTTCAGGTGAAACAATTACCCTGAGTAACCACATTACCCTTGGTGAGAGGCTGTTAAGGCCTCTTCTTACACCTCTCAGTCCATCTATAAGCATGCGATTTCTTTATTATGCGATATCTTACACCTCTGACTCCTCTTCTAACTGTTGATGGTTTTACAGGCTGGGCCTCGTATTTGCTTAGGTAAAGATTTTGCGTATACGCAAATGAAAATCTTTTCTGCCGTTTTGCTGCGATTCTTCGCATTCAAGTTGGTTGATCAAACGAAAGTTGTCAACTACAGAACCATGATCAATCTTCATATCAAGGGTGGACTACATCTTCGTGTTTTTCCCAGAAGTGGATAAAAATGTCATCTAAGAGAACTTGGGATCTCATTACTATCAATATAAGGCTTGTTTGAATGTTTCGGTTTAAAGTGCATTTGTACAAGTAAACACCAGTTCTGCCATAGCAAGAAAATAATCATTTCTTTGAATAACCTTTTCTTAAACAACTCAATTGACCTGGAATATCTTCTTATAGTGCAATATACTATCTTACCATTCTACCAAAGAAACAAGCAAACGAACAAACAAAAAAGCTAGAATCTGTGTTTCATTTGTTATACTTTCAGATGCAACTCAGGCCAGGGAGGAGTACAAAAAACATTTTGGACCAAAAAAAAAAAATCTATCTTTTTGGGTAACAAAACTAATGTCATTTCCAAAATTACAGAGAAGATGAACCATGTAACTTCAAAAATAGAGTCTCAATTAATCAAAAATATGCTTAGGAGATGGCATGATAAAATAACAAACATTCTACCTTTAACTTACAGAAATTAGAGTATTAGACAGATGGGTTTGCAATTTCGGCAGCAGGAATTTGAAGTCCAGGCCTAGAGACCCATTTTTTACGGTCTCTGTAAGCTTCAATGGCCTGCAAGCGAAGCCTTTCCTGAAAAGCAGCTTGGACAGGTTGTTTTGATGCCTACAACAGAACACAAAATTTCGATTTTAGTGTCATAATCCTACCCTTACAAGATTTAATAAGAGAACTGACAAGTATTTAGTTAGATTCTTCAGCATGAGAACTTTGAAAATTCACCTTAGGAACTGTAGTCAATTTTGGTGGAGCTTCAACTACATCCCCAAACCTGATTTTCTCATGCCCTTGGAAGCCCAGCATATCATCCTCTGTCTTTCCTTTTTTATGTTTGTTCTTTTTGGCTTCTAAGTACCTAAATGAGCATAACCTCCAATTATCAGAATCTTCAATTTAAGGAGCATATCAGAGCTAAGATTATCACCTCTAGAAGAACACGAGGGATGGATCTTGCGCACCAGCAAGCAGTTTACCACCGAGACGTAGAGAAAATAAAGATGGAACTTTAGCTTTCTATAGAGATGAGCAAATACATATTATTCATGTTTACCCTTTTTATATTTTGAACGAATCTAGTTACAGATGGCGACAGACCGATAGGTCAGCTTACACATTTATGTAAGAGAAGATGTGGCTGACTGACAGCTTACTCGACAAAGCACTTTAAGCATACTGCACATAGAACCTCTTTACTCATGAACTTTTTTTTTTAACTACGCATTTTAGCTGAAAGATACAATAAGAGATTATTTTTTCGACTTATCCAGATTTAAAAAAAAAAAAAAAAAAAAAAAAAAAAAAAAAAAAAAAAAAAAAAAGATACTGCCGTAATTGTAAATACCTTAGACCCCTATGCAGCTTAGTACGAAAATAGAAGGAAAGCCGAGGGATTATCAAAAAGGAAACTATCAAACCCTTATCCAGGAAACTAGGAAACACCTTTCTCGTGATCAAGAAGACTGAATTTAGCAGGCGATCAAGGAAATTACTTACTTTTTCTTGCGCTCCTTTCTTTTTAATCCCTTGGGACGACCTTCCAATGCATCGAAACGAAGGTCATTAACTGGCTTCCTCTTCCTCTTTTTATTTTTCTTATCATCTTTGTCTACACCTTCATCTCCGCTGTCTTCTTGTTTAGGTGTTACAATATTTTCATCATCGCCATCCTCACTGAATCTAGCAGGTTTAGAGTCAATCTCATCCTTCGGATTTGGTTTCTGCAAACGAACTATATCTTAGAACAACCACAAGAATACTGTTGCGGCTCGTGATCTCAATAAAGATGATGTGGTAGCATCACTCAAGGTAACCAAAATAGAATGCATACAACATAATGGATGTTAATGTATAAAAAATCACAAGACGCCCCTACATCAAGCCTAATACCCAAGACACAAGTCATGAAAAGGAGAAAAACATCTAGCATCTCTATCATCAAACACAAGAAATAAACCCTGTTGATTAACTGTGATCTCCTAACATTTTGACAAGGGAGCGAGCGAGCTACCTTATCTAATGCAAGGAATGGTAATAAAAAAGGTTAACAATGAAATAAAATCCAGTATCTTCCTCCACTAGTGTTTCAATCACTAGAAAGTAACTACCTGTGAAAGCCGCTGTAAATTTTGAACTACAATAGCATAATGCCATCACAATCACCAATCCCACTTATTATCCTGAAAATGTAGGTATATAAACGCGACTGATTCACTGAGATAGGTACAGACTACAAACTCCGAACATTTCACGCCTTTATACATCATGTGTATCACTAGTAAACACTAAACTGTATTCAAATTCAAACTAACCAAGCTCTAAAACTTCATGCCAGACATGCCCAACAAAAGCTAGTTAGTTCTATACTAGGAAAAAAAATCTGACATAAACTTTGAAAAATTGAACATTGATGGGTAACACTGAGATAAAATCCAAAAACCTAGCAAAGCAATAAAACACATACTAATTTCCAAATGAACTTCCTTCAGTGCAAAAAACCCAAACCCTAAGTCCTAAAACCCCAATTTCATACCAAAATATAAAACCCTATGCTAGCAAAAAACCAAATTACACAGAACATTATCAATACCAGAAAAATAATTTAAAGAAACCCAATTTTAGACTCACTTTATCAGTTCCAGTGGTGCCTTTCTTTTTTCCTTCATTACTTTCACTACCTTTTGAAGATCCTGGTAAAACAACATAAAAACCAAAATGTTAAAATAAAAATCAATCTAGAAGTAACTTATAACAGAACTATAGAGAAAGAGAGAGTACTTAGGTTTGATTCTGAATGAGGGATATCCTTGATATTAGGTTTAGGAGAAGTGAACTCCATGAGTTTACGAAGTTTAGAAGGCATAGCATCGATGTCATTAGATTTAGGTGGTGGTGGTAGACGTTTGTATTTCTCTCCATGTGCTTTGTTATAGTTCTTCTCTCTTCTTCGAACTCCTTTCCCTCCCATCTCTCTCTCGTTTTCTGCTGCTCGCCTCTACTGTTAAAAAGATGGCTGCTTTGGTTGGGGGAAGCCGGGAAGAAGACCTATTATCTATTATGAGAGTGATGAGTTCGGCATATATCTTGACTTTTTAGTCAACCCGCCATGGGTGTGGGTGCCCCTAGTAAATTATATTTAAGTCGGGATGACTATCAAAATAGCTAGTTATAGAGCTGTCAATTTATAACCCGGCTTGCGGGTTGACCCTAACCCGGCTTGTTTCAACCCGGCCCGGCTTGACTTGTTGTCTAAACGGGCCGGGTTAGGGTTGCATATACAACCCTACTAGAAAACAAGCCGGGCTAGGGCCAATCCGCGGGTTACCCGTCAACCCGTCAAAATTAATAAATATATCCCTCAATCCCACCAACTCTTTAAAATCCATGATTTGCAAACATATATT
Organism: Papaver somniferum; assembly: GCF_003573695.1. Classification (NCBI taxonomy): domain Eukaryota; kingdom Viridiplantae; phylum Streptophyta; class Magnoliopsida; order Ranunculales; family Papaveraceae; genus Papaver; species Papaver somniferum. Next base: position 28,699,145 of record NC_039361.1, on the reverse strand, counting down.
AGAATTAGTTAATTTTAAATCAATAAATAAAGCTAATTTTGGATCTACCCAAACAAATATAACAATTTTTAGATTTTAAATAATCAATCAATAAATTAAATTACAACTTAGATTCATCAATCACATATTTATTCGGGATGTCCTAAATTGATAAAAGGACTAGCATAATTTAAACAGTGAGTTAGTCTTACTCACATTAATTTAAACTTATAAAATGATAAAAAAAAAAAAAGTAAAATGCTTAGTTGATGTTAGGGTTCTCTGCCTAAGAAAACTAAAGCGCCGTAACCGGCTATATCGTTGATTAAGTGGCAATAAAAACGTCCACTTTACAACTCAGTGGTGGGGCTTCTAGTTAAACACCAAATTGACCTAGGTTCGACCTTTACTAAATGAATAATCCTAAACAATCCTAAATTTTAAATTTAATTTTTAAATTGATAACATTAACAAGCCAACCCGCCAACCCGTCAGGGTTGACCCGTCTAGGGTTAGGGTTGGGGTTTTGAGCTTGTTCGTGAATAGTACTAGGGTTAGGGTTGACCCTAACCCTAGTACGGGTTAGCAAGCTAGGGCCGGGTTGACCCTAGCTTGCCCGTTTGACAGCTCTAGCTAGTTATTTGTCCCTCTTGTCCTAGGTCACGGTGAATGTTACAATTCAAAGATCTACTAGTGTATTTCGAGAGCTATCAAGTGGTCTCACGGTTTTTATGCGCTATTATCCCCCTTTCACTTCACTGCGGAGTTAGGGGTTCGAATTCGTAGTTGTCAAATCAATTTTATTTAAAAGAGTTTGGATATAATATAGGGACCACTGTATTATCCTATAAAAAAAAAAAAAAAAAGATCTGACATATTAATTGGCAACATTACACTAAATTTGAACGGTCAACAACGAGGATAGTTATAATTAAGTGAGAGAACAATTAGAGATAGAACATGGTAAGGAGGGGAGTGAAGATAGAGCTACATTGTACACAAACATATTTATTGATTCCATCAGGATTTCTTCTTCTCAAAAAAAAAAAAAAACAAAAAACTTGAAGAATTCATAGGGTGAAAACGGATAGAAAGGCGATTACACTTGTTTTTTCAATGTTTTTTTCCTCGTATTGTTTCCTGATTTACTCATGTGAAAAACTGTAAAAAAAAAATACGAAAAATTATGACGGTTAGCCAAAGGGATTATAAGTGATGGTTTGAGTCGAAACGTGATGATTACACTTGATTGAGTTGTGGGTAAAACTTCTCAGTTAAGCATGCTTGGGCGAAACTAGTCACATGATGAATTACCTTTCGGGAAGTTGACATCGGATAACCGCAGTAGTGCCAATAAAAATCTCACGTTGCTGGATGACTGCAGTGGCTAAGTGGGGACAGTACCAGTGGAGGATCGGGTCATTACAAATGTTATCAGAGGCTATTATGGGTCACTTGTCAAAGACGACAGAGTACGTTGGACGGGTTGGGCCAGGTACTGGTTTCATGAGCGGCAAGGAACGTTGGAGACTTAAGCTTGTATATACATTCCGGAACCGAGGACAACTCCAATTTAAGGTAGTGGTATTGTAATACCCATATTCGACAGGTAGGGTTCGCCGAATGGAATATAAGTAATGGATTTTCCTTTTTGAACACACAGGCCTTTTCAGCACAATTGGTTCCAGAATTGGCAAAAAACTATAAAGTTAAGCGCACTCGAGTGGGAACAATCCAGGGATGAGTAACCTCCTAAGAAGTTTTTGTTGGATAACTGCAGCGATGTCCATTGGAAATCTCACATGATAATCGTAGTAGTTAAGTGGGGATAATAACAGTGGATGATCGGGTCATTACATATGGTATCTGAAAATACGGGGTTCTAACAACCTCACCCAATATTTCGATTATCAATCTGTATGGACTAACTCTTATATACTTTTAAGAGAATCAACTAGACATTCAGACTCAATCTTAATAAAAACTATATCAAGGAGTTAATATTCGATATCTTGATTTAATCTATACTCAAGCAAATAGAAATCTGCAAGTCTTTATTAAATACAAGAGATATAAACTTGGATGGTACCAAAGACCAATATCCAAGGATCAATCAATTTCCAATCAACAACCAAAGGTTTGATTTCACAATTGATCGACACAACGCACAACCTGTGATATTTCAATTATATAACAAAATATAATGCGGAATAGAAATAACACAGACACCGTAAGTTTTGTTAACGAGGAAACCGCAAATGCATAAAAACCCCGGGACCTAGTCCATATTGAACACCACATTGTATAAAGCCGCTATAGACACTAGCCTACTACAAACTAACTTTGGTATGGACTGTAGTTGAACCCTGATCAATCTCACACTGAGTCAAGGTACAGTTGCGCTCCTTACGTCTCTGATCCTAGCAGGATGCTACACACTTGATTCCCTTAGCTGATCTCACCCACAACCAAGAGTTTCTACGACCCAAAGCCGAAGACTTGAATAAACAAATCTGTATCGCACAGAAAAGTCTACGATAATAGATAAATCTGTCTCCCACAGATAAACCTACGAGTTTTGTTCCGTCCTTTGATAAAATCAAGGTGAACAAGAACTAATTGATGACCCGGACTTATATTACCGAAGAACAACCTAGAATTATCAATCATCTCACAATAATCTTAATCGTATGGTAGCGAAACAAGATATTGCGGAATCACAAACGATGAGACGAAGATGTTTGTGATTTCTTTTTATCTTGCCCTATCGGAGATATAATCTCAAGTCAATTCTTTCAATTGAACTCGTACGATAGAAAATGGCAAGATCAGATCGCTCAACTACAAGAGAAGTAATTTCGTCTGGCTTCACAATCCCAATGAAGTCTTTAAGTCGTTAACCTACAGGGTCTCGAGAAGAAACCTAAGGTTAAAGGAGAATCGACTCTAGCTAAACCAGCTAGTATCATACAGGAGGTGTGGGGATTAGTTTTTCCAGTTGCTAGAGTTCTCCTTTATATAGTTTTCAAATCAGGGTTTGCAATCAATGTTAGCTTAGTAACAAAGCATTCAATATTCACCGTTAGATGAAAACCTGATTAGATACAAGCTAATATCTTTCAACCGTTGGATCGAAACTTAGCTTGTCATACACAAATGAAATGTATTTCATTTAGGTTTGAGTAACCGTACCTAAACGTGTACACTTAGTTGGTTCACAAATAGTTAACCAATGGTTAGCCATATGAGCACTTTCATATTAACCGTATTCATCTTCTTCATAACTAGTTCAAATGACTTCAAAAGAACTAGTTGAAGGTTGTTCAATTGCTTAGGTCTTTATACATAGACACAATTGAAACAAAATCGGTTTGATTCATTTGAATCAATTCATGAACAATATAGCCACGGTTTGCAAAGATTGCATTCCTTATAATTTATTGTTTAAGTTCATGAACTACCGATTTGAGAAGATAACCAGCTTGGGTACGCGTACGGGTATGCGTACCTTAGCAACCGGATTGAGTTGGTTTTGGTTTCCAAACTCAGCAAAAAATTTCGGGTAGAAAAGTTCCGCCAGTACGCGTACGGGTACGCGTACCTAAGGTGGCTGGTTTACTAGTTTGTAAACTACAAACTTAGCAGAATTTTTCGGGAGGAAAAGTTCCGCCAGTACGCGTACGGGTATGCGTACCCAACCTGTCTCCTTTACCAATTCCGTATGCACACATATGCAGACACTTGGTTTCCGGTACATGGATTTATACACTAATGTGCGAACACACTATATATGCTTATATCCATAGATGGTTACATAATCTCAACTCCACATTTCAATTATTGAAACATTCTTCTATAATGTTATAATAGTCGTTATTCACAACTATCGTCATCAAAGCAATTTGCAAGAGATTGAAACGTCATCATGACTTTTGTCACGGGTAAAGATGAAAATGGTTAAAGTGAAAGCTTACCAACACATATTTCGAGAAATAGATAAGCGAGATAAACTCGGGTCGAAATAGCAAATGTGTATGTATGAAAACTATCATACTTATACGACTTTTGTCTCAAGAGTAGGAGATAGAGTAGATAGACTTTTGAATGATAGATAAGTTCAAGTCTCCACATACCTTTTAGTCGGATGAAGTTCCATTGGTTCCTTGAGTAGTTCTTCGTCTTCGTAAGATGATCGTCGTGGAGTCTGGAGCTCAACTACACTTAACTATCCTAGTCCGAGACTTAGCTATAAGTAGACTAGAAATCAAGACATATAGTTCTGACAGCTAAATTTGACAAAAAAACTTGAGATAGCAACGCTTGCGAGTTCGACCGAGCAATGCTCTAACAATATCAAAACCGACGATTGGTCACTTGTCGAACGTGAGAGAGTTCGCTAGCTGGGTTGGGTTGGGTCGGGTACCGGTCTCATCAGTAGCAGAGAACGTTGGATATCTGGGCTTTATATTACATGGTTGGGGACAACTCCAATCTAAGAGGATGACATTATAATATCCGATACTTGGTAGTGATTAACTCCAAAGTTGAAATAAACTTTGCAGTTAGGTGTGCTCGGGTGGGAATAATCCAACGATTGATGACCTCTCTGGAAGCTGTTGCTGGATGACCACAATGGTACCCAATAAGAAACCCACCCGTAATGGCTAAATGGGGATAGCATCAGTGAGGGATCGGGTAATAACAGAAAAGAACGTAAAATAAAGCTTGAATGCAAAAATAAATATTGCATAATAATCATGCAAAGTAGGAACTTAAAAAAACTTTGTTGAGAAATAAAGAGCAGTAGTAAAAATCATAAATGAAAGCACAACTAACTAACTTTTCCTCGGTTGCATAAAGTGGAGTCAAAAAATCCCATTAAACGGCGACATAATGTAGTTGCTTAAAAGCTAACCATTATATCCATGTAGAGATAAACTCAATACTAAGTTAAAGCACAAGAAAAGAGACACTAGTGAAAGAACTTCCATTTCATTAATAAACTTTTCAAATTGGGGTCAAGGATGGGATATTTTGGATCCTTAGCTTTGAGTCTAAGATTACATATTTATAGGCTTGAGAGAGCACATCCTCAATGATCTGGAACTCCTCAAGGGAATATATTGACTTAATTAAGTACACTCTAGAGTACTCCTAGATACTCTAGAGTATTTCTAGACTTAGACTTATGATTGATACCCTTATATATTACCAGTCGTATGGGCTTAAAATAGCATATGGTATCACACAAGAATGTGATCCACAAATGACCATTTAACATTGTCAAATAATTTTTCAGAGTCAACTTTGCGAAAAATACCAGGGACCTTGGATTTGATCTGGAATCCAAATATTCATTTCGAAATAAGATGAATTCCAAAACTTATCTTCCTTTCACAAAGGAAGACCGGTGGCTGGAGATTAATTTGTGAAATATAGTCTACAATCTCTTAGGAAAAACTTTAGAATGGCTTTGTAAATTGAACTAGTAAGATTTATGGATGTCAATTCCTTCACCTTTTCTACATACTCCTCTACGTAGATAAGAGGAAAATAATAGACTTTGATCTCCAATCAATCCACCCACTTCCCTCAAAAGATTTCACCACCTTGATAATATCACACTTCGTCAAATTCTAACAAACTATTAGGTTCAGGAGACCAGTCTTGACCTAATTTATTTGACAATTCAAATAGAGTAAGTTACCCGAAATTTACACAGTGTTAATAGGGTACACGTTTATTGGAAAGGATATACTAAAATCAGGGTACTAGAATCCATATAGAATATGGTATTTTTTTGGTTTGTTTTATATGGTTTTTGTAACCTCCACGATAAGATGGTACCCATTGACAATGCTGAAATTTATTTCGTAGAATTCCCTTAGTGAGTAGATATCTGATTATTATGCTGAGTTTTGGCGAGTTCCAAGTTTAAACTCACTGATGAAAAAATGGCTACACTGATACAAGAAAATAGTCTCACAAACTCTCTGTGGGACCCATGCACATTGATATAGGTAAATGATAAAGCGACTTTCAACAATATATATAACTATTCAACTAAAGACGGATATGAACGGATGATGAAGCAAGATTCACCGGCTCTAGAAAGGGGATTAAAAATACGTCTGGAGGAGGTTTATTCTCAAAAAGGCACAACAATTTTCCTTACTAGTTTTTCATAATGTGGTCCACATGATTGACATTCTCAACAAGAAAGAATGCAACATTCAAACTATCCATTGCTGTCTATGCACATGTGTAATTGAGAATGTAAATCATATCATGTTACATTGTAACTTTTCAGTTGTTGTATGGAACTATTTTGTATCTAGAATGAATATCATTTAGACTCATAAGACAGCAGTTCAGTAAAAAAGCTTTCTTCTCTCATTTCTCAGTCGTTCACCGAAAAAAAAAAAAATCTTCTTCACCGGAAACATCTCCGGCTCGGATATAGTCCTCTTTGGGCCGGATCTGAGTGGAATTTTCTTTCCCTTTTTCTGTTTTAAGTTAGATCTTTGTTCTTATCTAGTTTTTATTATGGTTTTTTCTTATTTTTGGTGTTTTTATCTCGTCTATTAGAGAGGTTTATCTCGGTTTTAGTGGTCGTTCTTGTGTTTCATGGATTTTAAGATCACTTGGGATGTTTTTCAACGATGAAAACTTCATCATTATCAGCTCCGACGACGAAATCTTTACCGGAACCTTCATCATCTTTTTTTTTTTTTTGTGAAATAGGTGATTCATTAAATAAAAAACAAATTGTACAAAGATTACAAATTACAGATGGTTCTAAGCCTGGGAAAAGCTTAGAAACAAATTGGACTCATCACACAAGCAACCAAATTCAAGGTGGCTTCCATAAAAATAGATTATCCCAACTGGACATCCAACTGCTAAAAGGGACTTCATACTTAGGGTTAAAAGTCCTCACCCAAGAGAAGATTGATGCTTAAATAGTACAAGCCAGCGCATGAGGAGATTGGGACTTATCAGGAAAAAAAATCCTATTGTACTGTTCTTTCCATACCTTCCATAATGTCGCATGAAGCATCATCTTCCATATTGCAGCACCCATATTATTAAATCTCATTGTTGACCATATCATCTATTTATCCAGCGACGGAATCTTCATGAATGATGCTTTTAACGACGAAATCTCTATCATAAGTTTTAAGAAATTTGAGCAAATAACTCAAACTTTTGGAGCACATCTTTACGAAGAAGAAAACAAACAAAATGGTTGGAATACACTTCCGAAAAAAACCATTCTTCTTCCGACTTGGTTGGTTTTACATTCATGCTTGTATTTTTTCTACACCGGTAATCCTTTTCTTTCTCTTATCGTATCTCTTAGTGTACGGCATGTCTATTTATATTTTTTTAACTTTGATTTTAAACCCAATATAACCTTGAATTTTCATTAATGAAAATATTCCTAAAAAAAAAGGGGTTCAGTAAAAATTTACATACCAGCATTCATATTATGGGAAGAAGATGGCAAATAGAGTATGGTCACTCGCAATAAATTGATGCTCTTTGGAAAGAGAGGAACACGAGAGTAGCAGCGCAATATATAAAATATAGGCAGAAAAAATGATCATCATGGAAGTCAAGCAAAGGATTTACCAGTGGGGGTCTCTTAAAAATTGGCTCGATAGTTATACATTTAGAGATTTAGACTAGTCATAAGTTGGGGGCTATCATGGATTGCAACTGATTGTTTTGGTTGTTGTATTTTAGCATGAAGTTCATGTCTCCTGGTTATCTTTTTTTCTCTCATTTTTCATTTCATTTCTAAAAGGATCCACACATTTTTATTTTCACACGTTGGACGTTATTTTTTTATAAAACCGGCAACGAGTATGAAGTTAATGTTTTGGGGATATGTTCTTTTTACAAAGCTCCACATACCTACCAAAAGTAAATGCATTTTGAAATATTAAACCTCTACATCTTCCAATTTTAATTTCAACAGTCGAATATCCGTTGGTTTTCAAGGGTTGATTTTCAAAGTAATAATTATGGAATATACTAATTTTTAGTAGAAGGTGGATCTTTGCAAGATGAACATATCTCCTAATTATTAACTTTAAATCCGTTATCGTTTAGATTTTATTAAAATAAATGGTGTACAAAATTTTTAAAATTGTGTCCCCAAATTTCAAGTAAAAAAAGCTCTGCAAATCGGGGGAAACTGAGTTAACTCAGTTTCGTTTGTCTTTCTTTTCTTTCAATCTTTTCTGAACTTACGATTAATTTTTATGATTTATGTTCATTTAGTTATCATGATCTAACATGTTCTTCTCTATTTCTGATCTTTATTTTTAGCACCTTGCATAATCCTTTGGTTTAATCCTCATATTTGTTATAATAACATAATCTTTTATATCTTTTTCAAAATCAGATGTTTCTATTATCCTGTTTTCAATTGTTCTTGTTTTACTATTAATCACTTATGAAGTTCTAATGTTTTTTGCAGGATCCCCTTGATTTTATTATGGATTCCAACCAGTTTTGGATCTTTGTGTCTTATATGTTTCTCTTGACAATTTTGTCAGATATGGTTGTATCGCCTACATCAATACAACTTCATCATGCATTTTTGCAGCAAAACAAAGTTTCATCATCAAGTATTTTTCAGTATGAGCATCATCATTACCTCCCAAATCAAGTTTGTGGATCCATAAATCATCAATACATGTACCTGAGTCAATACCCGATTCATTTTCAATTTCAAAAAACCATTTTCCTCTCATTAGTCTCCATGATTTTAGGAATATCCAGAATATTGTGGAATACATGCAACTGATATATAACAAATTAGATCATTTCCTTTCTTTGAATTATTCTTTGCCAGTTGTTAGTAAACAAAATATTCGTGTATATCCTTTCTTATTTTATTCTCATTATATAGGAAAGCATAAACCAAAACACATTACAGAAACCAAAAAACCTCCAGACCTTAAAAAGTTTTTTTTCTTGTGTTTTTGGATGGAGATGGCAAATAACAACGGCGTTACCAACATCACTGAGTAGATGAAGGATACTAAGATCACACGAGGAGCTATTGGTTCTACTAAAAATCTTAATGAAGCTGCAGGTGGTTGGTCATTCAGTTTGATTGGCTAGTTAATAACAAAGGGGACAGATATTGAAACCTCTGTTATTAAGGATGAGCTGAATGTATTATGGAGAAGCTACATGAAAATGGAGACAAAGTTTGTGGGAAAATACTTGTTTATTTTCAAGTTTGCTACCCGAAAAGATATGAAAGATGTGATGAAGAAATCCCCATGGATAGTCCTGAAAGATCTTCTGGCACTGCAGGAGTATACCACAACAATAGCATATAAAGATTATGATTTCATAAAGCAAGATTGGAATGTCCAGTTTAAGGGTTTACTACTAGAACATCATCATGAAGCAGTTATTATGAAGCAATTGAAGATCCGGGACAAAAAATATCTACAGAGCCAAAAAACGGTTGACCTTGCTCAGGAAATATGATCACTGCACGTGTGGAAATAGATCTGAAAAAACCACTTAAAAGAGGAGAATAGTGGAATTCTAACGCTGGAGAACCTGTTTGGATTCGTTATCACTGGGTTAAACAACCATACAACCTCTGTGGTGAATGTTATACTATTGACCATGATGTTGATTCCTGTGAGGTTGTTGCTGAGTTGTTGCGTGAGAGAGCTATGACCCAAGATGAATATGAAGAACACTGCATGGCAAAAAGCAAACTAGTTATTGCTAGCAATGTTGGTACTGTGGAAAATGAAGATGGGTTCATTCATGTCGAGAATGACGCTGAGTCTTTGGAAGAGGCAGAGGATCAAAGAATTACTAAGAGATCTAGAAACCAAGTTATACAAGATAATGGTTCCAACCCTTCCATTGAAGGTCCTATTCTTGCTAACCATGGAGGGACTAGTAATGATGATGCGACCCAAAATACTTATGCTGAACAAATTGATGAAGTTGAAATGGACACTCGAGAAATTTTTGTTGCTGACACAAAGATTGAATCCATGAAAAATCAAAGGAGCCTTCCAACTGAGGTAACTACTTATCGTTTTCATTTCTATTTTATTACTTCTAAGCATTCAATTGGTATATTTCCTTGTTCTTTTCATACTATTGATAATTGTTTAGTCTTGCATAGTGATTCCTTTTTAGAAATAACCATGAGAGTTTTAGCCTGGAACTGCCAAGGCTTCAATTGGTAAAACTATCAGAGACCATCTTATAGATTTAATCTATTGTTATGACCCTGATATTATTTCTATATCAGAAACCAAATTAGCTGATGATAAAATGAGGAAACTTATTAAACCTTTTAGGTATCCTAACAATAAACTCATATCTTCTATTGGTCGTGCTTGAGGCATAATACTTCTTTGGAAAGATGGCTTCCATTTTAAAATTGTAAACGCATAGTCCTGGATTATCAATTGTCAAGTGCAGAGTGATCCATCGAAGCCGGAATTCTTACTTACGTGCATGTATGGTTCTTCGTACACAAACAACAAGGAGATACAATGGAATTATATCAAGAGTTTAAGTGAAACTGTCCAGCAACCGTGGGTAATCATTGGGGATTTAAATCTAGTTTTCAAAGATGAAGACAGAATACATACTTCTAATACTCTCATGAGGAGCTCAAATAATTCTTCTACAGTTATTACTTCTTCACGAGACTCGTCTTATTTCAACTTAATATATGAGGCGGGTTTAGAGGATCTTGGATACACAGGTAGATCCTTTACTTGGTCAAGCAATGTTCATGGTACGGGAGTCAGGAGATCGAGGATTGACATAGCCTTAATTAATGGGGAATCTATCATTCATTATCCAGATGCAAAGTTTATTCATCTTCCACGGTTAGGGTCAGATCACTGTCCAATCATGTTGGATTCTTCATCTTCTAATGGTGATAATAAAAGAAATTGGAAGTATTTCTAATGTTATGAGAAGGATAACACTCTAAAGAATGAAGTTGTTGCTGCTTGGGGATAACCAGTTAATGGGTCTCATGCTTTCAAATTTTCTAAAAAACTCATTACTACAAGAAAGTATGTTTCAAAATGGAATCGAGAGAAGTTTGGGAACATCCATAACAACATTGCCTTACTGCACCAATAACTGGAGGCAGTTCAAGCAAGTAATCTAAACTAGAATACCAATTTTCAAGTTCAAGAAGTAGAAAATCAGATAGAGCATTGGCATCAAATTCAAAGCGAGTTTTGGGGACAAAAGGATAGAGATGAATATTTTCTTGAAATGGATAGAAACACTAAATATCATCATGCGAACGCTAATAGAAGACGTTCAAGAAAGAACATTGCAGCGCTAAAAGATGACAATGGGAACTGGTGCACTACTAGGAATGATCTTAAAGAACTCCTTAACGATTACAGTAAACTCCATACCACCACCTCTCCAGAAAATAATGAGAACATTCTACAGTGTATTCCCAAAGTAATCACAGCAGAAGAAAACATTGAACTAACGCGAGTTCCAGATGATGCAGAAATCCTTAAAGCTCTCAAGGATATGAAACCCTGGAAAGTACCAGGTCCGGATGGATTCCCACCCGGATTTTTTAAATCTCATTGGGAGATTGTTGGTCAGGATTTGATTGATATGGTGAAGCAGTTATTTTGAACTGGGTACATCCTCAAAAGTCTAAATGCCACAAATCTTACTCTTATACCAAAAAAAAAAAACAAGAAGTTCTCAGCTGACCTTCGTCCTATAACACTATGCAATACCTCTTATAAACTCATCTCCAAGATTTTATCTACAAGAATGAAGAACGTCATGAAGAAAGTTATCTCTCCTCTACAAGCAGGCATATGTTCCGGGGCGACAAATATCTGATAACATTCATCTTACACAAGAAATTGTTCACACTATGAACAATAAAAAAGAGACATCAAAACATTTGGCATTGAAGCTTGACATGTCAAAAGCATTCGATAGGATCGAATGGTCCTTTCTTATGGATGTTATGTCACAGATGGGGTTTAGCCAAGAGTGGTGTAATATAATAATGTAATGCATTAGCACCACTCAAATATCCATTCTTCTCAATGTTTGTCCTTTTCGTGCTTATAAGCCAACTCGAGGAGTTAAACAAGGCGATCCGTTATCACCATATTTTTTCATCATTGTCATGGAAGCTTTCTCTCGACAATTAATTCATGCGGACCAGAATAACAAAATACAAGGTATAAAAATATCAGCTGGTGCTCCCTCTATCTCCCACTTATTCTTTACGGACGACTGCCTGCTGTTTATAAATGCTGACATGCATAATGTAAACAATCTGCTTGACATTATTAAAGAATTTGGTGAAGCTTATGGTTAATCAGTAAACTTTAACAAATCAAGTGTCTACTACAGCGTGCATGTTCCACAGAGATTCTACATATTTCTCCAAGAAGGTTGAAGGTCCCAAAAATGAAATCCAATGAAAGGTATTTAGGTCTGCTATTGCTTATTGGTAAGAAAAAGATTGATTGTTTCGCAGGATTGGTTGACAGAGTAAAGGGAAGACTCTCAAAGTGGAATGGGGATTCTATATCTCAGAGTTGCAAATCCTTAATGATAAGGACCGTAACCAATACTATACCATCATATACCATGAGCTTCCTTCAACAACCATGTGATACAATCAAACAAATTGATACATTACAAAGGGATTTCTGGTGGGGATTTACTGAAAAAAGAGGTACTTATATCACTTCTTGGAAAAAAATAGGTTTGTATAAGAATCTTGGAGGACAAGGATTTAGAGATTTGAAGACTCTTAATCAAGCTCTCCTGGTTCGTACAGTATGGTGAATGTGTAGTAATCCAGGTGAGGAATGGGTTAAATCCATCCAAGCCATACAGCATGATTCATGCAAGTTCTAAAACAAGATAACCATGGGCTTGGAAGGGAGTACAAAAACAAATTCCATTTATTAAAGCTAACAGTAGATGGAGATTTGGCAAAGGTGATAAAATCAAGATATGGCTTGTTGTATGGGTAACATGCATGAATGAACCACCAACTCCACAACAAGGGGTGACAAACAGTGAAGATTATATTTGGGTTCATGAGTTATTAGTTCAAGATGGAAAACAATGGAATGTATCACTTGTACACCAGCTATTTGAGCCAGATATTGCAAGTCTAATTTTGCATATGAGAATTTCTACAGTTGTTGAAGACAAGCTCGTGTGGACACTTACAAACATTGAAGGTTTTACATTGAAATCCGCATATAATAAACTTCATGAGCTCAGCCTGGGAGATATTGAAGTTTTATTAAACATTCAAAGCACATAAATAATTTGGAAGAAGTTCTGGGAGATTCAAACATGGACGAGAGTTAAACATTTCTGGTGGAAATGTCTTGCAGGTATCCTACCTACAAATGAAAGACTATCTAGATCATGCAGATACATCAGTCGATAATCTTCACTCTGCAACCAGCATTATGAAGATGTAATACATGTTTTATCCACATGTCCTTTTTCTAGAGCTGTTTGGATGCTCATTCCAGGCGGCCCATGTATTCCTTCAGGAAGTGACAGAAACATAGCAGATATCTTTGAACACTGGATGCAACTTAGTCGACAACACAGTATGCCGACAGGATGGTTAAATACTGCCATGATTGTTTCATGGTCTATCCGGAATGAAATATGCGAGGTTAAGTTTCAACAGAAGCAGGCCATTCCTCAGTCAGTTGCCAGAAAAGCTATCAACTTTGCAACCTACATAGAAAAGCTGAATGAAAAGCATGATCATAGATTAGTTGATGAATATCATACAATATCCTCTCCACATTGGAAACCACCTGCATCACCATTTTATGTCATAAACTGTGACGCTTATTATGATGTAATTTCTGGACTAACATGCATTGCTTTTGTCTTGCGTGATTTTGCAGGAAACTGGTAGGGATGCTCTACAAAATGCTATGCAGGAGTAAGGAGTTCCGAGCAAGCAGAATGTCTGGCGTTTCTTCAAGCTGTTAAATGGAGTAGTGAGATGCAACATACACATATAATACTGGAAACAAACCTGAAAGGGATTGAAAGCTTCATCAATAGCTCTGCACCAGTGATAGCCTGGGAAAACGAGGATATTTTGCTTGATTCCATTGATTGTCTTAAAAATATCCCGCAATGGGAGTGTCATTTTGTTCCTAGGAGTGGTAATAAACCTGCTGATAAGTTATCTAAATACAACAAGAAAAATGGAATCACTAGGGTATGGTTTGATAAACCCCCAAATATTATTGAGAGTCTTTTGTTGGCAGACAATGCAACAGTTTCAAGTTACTAATAATTCACATCTTTGGCAGCAAAAAAAAAGAAAGAAATGGTATACAAAATGTGAGATGATATGAAAATAAAAATTTATGTGGTTCCTCTCTCTTCGATAATTATGTGAATTTTTTTGTGGTAAAAGATAATCCAAGTTTGTTGCCTTTTGTTCCTTACTTCCACCCGAGCAGGTCCAAAGAACGATCTGGCAGACCATTGCCGGTGTCAAAAATTTATGCAATTACACTAATTTGGCACGAAGATGGTTCATTGAGGTGAAAGGGTTGCAACTAGAAACCAGAAACCAGAGCCCTTTTACAGTAGCAAGTACCGGGTCGGGCGGAGATAAACCGCGTAATGATCTTATCTCCAAAGATGCGGCGAAGTTTTTACACCGGCTGTCTGCAGGCCTAGACGCAACTTACCTATTGGTAAGAGTAATCCTTAACACATTCGGTTTCGTGTTGTGATGAACAGGGAGTGGAACACACTACTCTAGTAGGGTTTACGCATTCGCGACCGTTAGAGCAGCATATCCACTTTATCTCTGTCCAGAAGGAAGAGCAAGGGACACTTGCAGACCTGTCGGAGGATGGTTTTACATGTCGCATGCTGAAGGTATAGCCCCGAAAGAGTGTGATCCTGGACGAAGGCGAGCATACACCAGGACCGACATCCAGGCATATCTTAAGCCACCCCGGAGGGCGCAAGACGCCAGATGCATCAATAACGACGGTTGATAGGCATATCTTAAGCCACCCCGGAGGGCAAGACGCCAATGAAAGGGTTGCAACTATCACCCCCTAATTTTGTTAAAATAGTACTATCTCCGTCCCTAATTAGATGACCTAGTTAAAATTTACTGGTAAATTTAGAAATGATTTATCTCTCAAACTGTACAACGGATTTTCGTAAACTTTATATCGTCGGAAAGCATTTAAAACACTATCTAATGAATATAAATATGGCTATCAAATTTTACATATTTCTTATAATAATACTAATCTATCACTTCACTTATTTATGGTATAGTCATTTAATTAGGGACGGTATAGGTCATCTAATTAGGGACGGAGGGAGTAATTCTTATAAACGTGCTCTAGCTTTGTTTTGACCAGTACGTCCCAAATACTCCAAATTAGTCACGGGAACAGAAAATTAACTAGCTTTACCTTTTCTTAGCCTGGCGGCATCTTTTAGGTTTCTAACTTTTATTCATTTAGTTGTTATTTGATTTGAAAGAGTGGAAAATTTGGCATGGCGACGGATCTGCCAAATTTAGGGTAATGGATCCGACCACTTTTACCTTTTCCCAAATTTGACTAGGCGGACTTTAACATTGAACTTGTCGGCAGGCTATTAACCCTGCCTATTTAGATCAAGCACTACGAATGATGTTTTTCTCTACGAGTAGTATGCTGAAAAATTTTGATGGAGGCGTTTTTGAAGGGGACATGGGACCAACGATATGTTGACACGTGCACTTAATATTAATGAATTATGTTTCCAAAAATACCATCATCAATTAAGAAAACAGATTTTCTCTTCAAAAATACACTTCTTTTATGTTTTTGAAAACATATTTCATTAATATCAACTGCATGTGTCAACATATCATTGGTCCCCATACCCCTTCAAAAAACACTCCCATCAAAAAATTTCTCCCAGCACATCATGTAGCCTTTTAAGCCAACGCCATAGCTTTGTTTGCGGAAACTACAGATATCCAGTTTTCGTTCAAATAACTTTTGGGGACAAAAGTTTTTATATCTTGGCCATCCATAGATAGCCGAGGGCCAAAGTGGTTGCTTTGAAACTCTAGTCTGACTAAGCCAATGTGCACCATAGTGGTCATAAAGTTTACAAACACAACTATATATGCTTGGATTTATTTTATTTTTTAGCTGGCTGCGCCCACCATGCTAGATGCTCTTGACTATGTAGAAGATGAAGACCACAAGTTTCTTCTGTACCCACTAACCATTCTTTTCCCTTGCTGTCATTCTTATATTTGGATCGATCATTATTGATTGAAATTGTCGATCTTGTGGAACAGCTAGGGATATGGCAACAATGTCTATTGCTGCTGTTGAAGTGATCTCGAAGGAAACCATTAAACCCACAACTCCAACCCCATATCAAAGTAGAAACTTCAGTCTGTCACTTCTCGATCAATATTTTCCTCCGGTTTATGTACCAATCATACTTTTCTATCCCGCCGTTGCTAACAGTACTGGGAGTAAGCACCATGATGATCTTGACTTGCTTAAGAGGTCTCTTTCTGAAACGCTAGTTCACTTTTATCCAATGGCTGGCAGGACGGAAGACAACATGGTTGTCGACGGTAATGACGAAGGGATTGACTTTATCGAAGTGAAAATCAAAGGTAAAATGTGTGACTTCATGAAACCAGATGTAACCTTAAATCTGCTTCTTCCATCTGAAGTCGTTTCCACGAAATTTGTTAAGGATGCACAGGTGATTGTTCAAGTGAACATGTTTGATTGCGGTGGAACTGCCATTTGTTTGTGTATATCACACAAAATCGCAGATTTATGCACTATGAGTACATTCATTCGTAATTGGGCAGGCACCACAAACACCGCTCGTAATGGTGGCGCAACCACAAATCAGAATTTGCTTCCTTCTTTCGACTCCGCGTCTCTCTTCCCACCTAGTGAACAGTTGGTATCTCAAGTAGGTGTGCCACCCACTTCCGCTTCCTATCCCACAGAGGATAGCACGGGAGATAAAGTTGTCAGCAAAAGATTTGTGTTCGATGCTGTAAAGATAACATCTGTACGTGAAAAGCTACAAGTATTAATGCATGATAAATACAAATGCCGCAGGCCAACAAAGGTTGAGGTTGTTACCGCTTTGATATGGAAGGCAGCGATAATATCCACTCCGGCTGGTTCTTTGTCAGCAGTACACCATGCCGTGAACTACAGAAAAAGAATGGACCCGCCGTTACTTGATGTGTCATTTGGGAATCTCTGTGGGCTCGCTACAGTGGTATTACCAGCAACGACGGCGACAAAAAATACGGTCCTCAAGACAAGTAGTAGTATTAGTAGTGAGATTGAGGTGCAAGACGTACTTGACGATCAGTTAATTGAACTTGTAGCTCAGTTGAGAGGAGAAATAAATAAGGTAAAGGGCGATAATTGTTGCATGGAGAAAATGTTTCTAAGTTGTGTTAGTGCTTATGATGATTTCCTAGCCAAAAATAGTGACGTTGAAGTTAAAACTTTACCCTTGTTGATAACAAGCTGGTGCAAGTTCGGATTATATGATGCTGATTTTGGTTGGGGAAAGCCAATTTGGGTAACTACTAATCCCTTTATTGAGCCAAGCAAGAACATAATTTTCATGAATGATACGAAATGTGGTGAAGGAATAGAAATGTGGGCGAACTTTCTTGAGGATGATATGGTTAACTTCGAACTTAACCTAAGTGAAATACTTGAATTGTTTTGATTTTGCATATCTATTTGTGGTGATCATCTTAATTTTTACACTTTGGTCACTGGTTTTGTAAAAACTGAAATACTAAGAGCTTCCGGCATGACAAAGTGCACTATTATTAACCATCTTAAAATGGTAGATATCATAACAACCCAAAATCCAAAATGATAATACTGTGTGTCAACCACTTTGAAATACTTCAATCCAACATTTTCATTTGTTAGGCACCTGAGAGCATTAACGGTAGTGTACAAATACGGTTGATAAACTCTAAGCAAACTACCGCGTGATCCCTAAATTTGTGTCGGGCTATTTGAAGCCCAACATGCAACAGTAAATGATGAACGATTTTCTGGGACCAGTCTTTTTTGGGGTCATTGTTTTATAAGGCCATCTACCTACAATGATAAGGGATGTCCTAACCCTAATGATGCATAGTGAGTTTACTAATTTTCCCTTAACCTAATTAATATTAACCCTAACACTAAAACCCTACCTAATCGAGAAACCTAATCTAAAACATTAACCCTACCTTAAATCGGCCGCAAAAACTGTTTTCTCCTCTTCTTCTCTTCTTCTTCATTTCAAACTCGTCTTCATAGATTCATCGTCGATTCATAAAATTTTCATCGTCGATTAATCAATCAAGTATATAATGGTTCGTCGAAAGCAAACCAAAAGACTCCCAGGAACAGGTCCACCCTTGGGACATCTAGCTAATCAAGTAAATGAGATTGAGGAAGAACTTGAACCGGAAGGTGAATAATTGATTTGGCGTAACAGTCTCAAGAATAACCCTGAGTCTGCCATGGGACCGATCCTCAGGTATTTCCCGACAAACCCATTACTTTTAATTTGATTTTCATCGGTTCAATTGAATAGAAATCATCAAAATAGGGTTCATATGGAAGTTACAGTGCTGAGTTCGGTTAGAACACTTTTTTTTTGCCCTAGTTTCTTAAACGAACTCCCTGATATGA
The DNA here is from genome assembly GCF_003573695.1 of Papaver somniferum. Taxonomy (NCBI): domain Eukaryota; kingdom Viridiplantae; phylum Streptophyta; class Magnoliopsida; order Ranunculales; family Papaveraceae; genus Papaver; species Papaver somniferum. Next base: position 28,680,381 of record NC_039361.1, on the reverse strand, counting down.
AGAACACGAAGAACAGTTCGGTTCTATAGGATTTAAAACTAGGTTACCGAACTCTGAGTTCGGTTGTTTCGCAAAAAATGTTGAAACTGCCATGTAACCGAACTCTACCCTTATTATCGAAAAAAAATTCCATGTAACCAAACTGTTATATTTTTCCCAGTATGTTGAGTACCCATATAACCGGACTTCTTTTACTATGTTCGGTTGTTTCGCATAAATTTGAAAAACTGGAATGTAACTGAACTCTACCCTTAATACAAAAAAAAAAAAAATAATCCATGTAACCAAACTTTACTACTTTTCCCACTATGTTGAGTTCTCTTATAACCGAACTCTGCACAATATGTTCGGTGTGTTCGCAAAAAACCTTAACAAACCGAACTCTTTCCTAATTACACATATATGTGGAGTTCGGTATGTTCGCAAAAACACTGGACAAACCGAACTCCACCCTGGAACACAATTATTATTTTTTATAGTTGGCCTATTTTTCTTGAATTTTTCCTACTAACCAAACCTTACGCTGAGCCAATTGAACACTCTTGAAGTCAATCATTTATCGGTTAAGCTAATATCTTTTGTTTTCTTGATTAGTCGGAAAGGAAAAAAATCAAACCAACCTTCACTGGAAGATCTGAGAACTCCCACACCTAGAGGCAAAGTACACCTTGGTGTCAATAAGCGTGGAACCAAAAATGCTAAGTATGGAGGTGGTTCATTATCGGGTGTTGTCATCCAAGATGATGTCAATAGAGATAATGTTGACAATGTAATCAATCAAGTTAATGAAGATATTGTGGAAGAGATGGGAAATCAAGAACATAATCAAGGTGGAGGAGAGGAACCAACTGAAAAGAAGGAGGAAATGAGGATGACAATGATGACGGTGAAGAAGATAGGGAAGATGGAGATAAGGATGGAGATAATGATGAATCATAGGATGACTTGGATGAAGAGGAAGATGAAGAGGAAGATGAACAAGTAGAAATAGTGGGAAAGAGACCTAGAAAGACGCCTAAAAAGCCTTGTGCTAGGTATTCATACATTCCGGATGACAATTTGTGTTTGCCGCCAAAGAATCCAACTTATGGTACTCCAAGAGATGGAGGGGCGGTATTGATGGGCTACAAAAACTCATGGGCTTCCAAGATCTTTGCGACAGAGGTATGGTTCAATCTTAACCATCAAGATTTCTCAGTCATTTTATTATATTTTGACATATATTGTTCTTTTCTATATATATTAGTATATGAGATATGATGTTGTTTTTGTAGGATCATAATAATGATGTTCGTGTTTTGAAACGTCAAAAGAAAAAGATATGGAGTATAGATAATGAGTGTGATGAGGTCCGCTTGGTGGTATTTGATTGTGTGCTATGAAACGGGATACAACATGCACACCAAAAATTTGATGTTGTCACTGTTACTGCATTTGCCGAGAGGGCTTATCCAGAGACGGATACCTTTCATCTACCTTTTGGTGAGATGGCAGTAACTCTGAATGATTGTTTTAGAATCATAGTCCTACCAATTACGGGAACAAGTGTTCGAGATGGCTACGATCCCTCGATGAGTTATGAACTTCTTGAAAAGCTAGTCGAAAAGTGTCTAGGATGGAGCGATAAAAAGGCACAATGTGAGTTTAGACGAGCTAACAAAGAGCCTAAGGAAGGTGATGAGTATAATGAGTTTGAGGAAGACCGCACGTACAAGAAGAAGTTGAAAAAGATCAAGCTCAAAACCTTGTATGATGAGTTTTCAGGGACGAAAGATTTGGTTTCTCAAGGAAAGTTGGTGATGACAGAGGAGAAGATTAAGCACCATGTGACTTCTTATTTGTTATATCAACTAGGAACCATTTTCTTCCCGGACAGTTCAGGTCATGTGGTAAATGCTCATTACCTCTAGCTATTGGACCCCCTGAATGATGTGAACAACTACTGTTGGGGCGTTGTGGTTCTTTCATTCGTTCAAGCGGAACTCAGAAAAGCTTCGAGGCTCAAGAGTCTATATTTTGGAGGCTTATACACCTTTGTTCAGGTACCCCGTTAAATTATTGTTTGTGTATTTCAATATATAAGTGAATGAATGTGTATTGTTACTAATCATATTGCGAATGTATTATTTGATTATTTTTTTTTGCTTATTCGATTGTTTATGTTGTTGTTTCGAGTTTGCGAAACAACCGAACTTAATACATTTAGTACTCTTATATTATGTCAAGTTCGGTTAGCTAGTTCGTAAACATGAAGTTTGCGAAACAACCGAACTTTGTACACTAATTTAACTCTTATTTCTATGTAAGTTCAGTTAGTTATTGGTTAATTGGTTGCGAACCAACCGAACTTTGTACACTAAGTTAGATCTAATTTTTAAGTAAAGTTCGGTTTGTTAATTTGTTACGAACCAACCGAACATAACGCTAGTAATCCCAGAAACTTCCATTAACGGTGAGTTCGGTAACCTGCGTGTTTGGACCAAGTAACAGAACTGCACTTTCAGCCGAGTTCGGTTACCTATTCTTCACACGATGAAACCGAACTACATATTCAGTAGAGTTCAGTAACATGTTCTTCACAGAAGGTAACTGAACCGTCCCAAATCCTGTTGAAAAATTTAGATTTTTAGGAAAGTTTTGACCAATTCAACATACATTATCCAAGTTTGGAGCATACTTGGACACCCAAATACTCTTCCTCCGGTTGTGGTTGATAAAATCCATCATATTCATCTTGAGATTAAGTTTGGGGAAGAATAGAATCACCATCTAAGAAATAACTCATATCTGGATCATTATGAAGATTAACAAATACTATAGGAGAGGATGAAGATGAAGAATCATATGAGTCTTCATCACTTGAATACCCAAAGTTAGTGAATTGGAAAAAAAAATTATTTTCCATGTTTTTCTCCTTCATCTTCTCTAACTTTACTCTCTCAATAATTCTACTAATCTAATAAAAAACCCATCTTTTAATTTAATCTCACTAATTAATTTTAACTAAATCATTTCACTAATCATAACCTAAAATTGATTATGAGGGTAGTTTAGGTATTAATATAAATATCTAGATATAGAGTGACCTAGGTTTACTTCTAATATCTTTACCCAAAATAAAACCATGGTCCCCCCAAAGAAACCATGGTCCCAAAAAATCGTTCTAAATGATAGTTTAGCTAAACATCCAACTAAGAAGCATGGCAGGGAAGTACCTTTGGCTCTTTGCAGGCTAAGCTCACTTCTTCAGAAGCAGAAATTGAAGTTATTGACAGTATGGAGAATTTGTACTTCTCACCAACGATGACATTGTGGCAAGGGAAACTGGAAAGACCAAGCACGCTGAAATCTCACTTTCTCAGGCAAGAAGCTTAGCTCAAAGAGCTAAAGAAAGATGGGCAAAAGACGGTGAGAAAACTTCTAAATATTTTCATCATTTTGCTTCTTTTAAATATAAACTGAATAATATTTATTGCTTGGAAATTGAGAATTCTATGTGCTTTGATAAGAAGAAAATAACAGATGAAACTACTTCTTTTTATGATTATTTATTTAAAGAATAGTTTCCAATTAGGCCTTCATTCGATAATCTGGAAGTCCCTAAAATTTCTATGATGAATAGTATAGCGCGTGAGAGACCTTTTTATAAAGACGAAGTGAAAAATGTGGTGTTTCAGCTTGGTACTTATAGATCTCCTGGGCCAGATGGCTTCACTATGGAGTTTTTCAAGTGTGGTTGGGATGTTGTTAAAAGTGACTTAATGAAGGTTCTAAAGGAATTTGAAAATACTAGCTCTTTGGATTGTAGACTTAACTGCACAAATGTCACTTTGATTCTGAAGTGTAATGGGGCATTAACTCTTAATACTTTCAGACCCATAATCCTTATTGGTTGTTGTTATAAAATCATATCGAAAAGTCTTACTGAGAGAATGGAGATAGTAATGCCATCTATTATTTATGATTTTCAAGGCGCGTGTGTTCATGGTAGGCAAATAAACGATAATATTCTTATTGTTGCCGAACTTATTGATTTTAGAAAAAGAGATAACAAGAATGGAATTAGACAAGGTGACCCGTTGTTGCCATTTTTATTTATTTTAATGGCTGAAATATTATCTATTATGCTCAAGAAAGCAGTTGTTGCCAAGATGATTGTTGGTTTTCAAGTTGCTCATGATGGAACTGTTGTTAGTCATCTTCAATTTGCTGACGACTTGGTGGTTTTCTTGATAACTCCGAGGAACAGGTAACTAACTTGAAGCTTATTCTTTTCACCTTTGAAACTATTTCTGGCCTCAAAGTTAATTTCATAAAAAGTGCAATTGTGGGAATTTGAGATTCGCATAATGCTGTGAGATGTGCTTCTATTTTTGGTTGTGATGTTACCAATTTTTCGATAAATTATCTTGGTATACCTTTGGGGAGAAAATCTAAATGTAAGGCTATTTGGGTTAGTGTTGTTCAAAGGTTTCATCGGAAACTTGCTTGTAGGAAGAGATATTTCCTTTCAAAAGGTGGCAGGTTGATTATGCTACAAAGTGTGTTGTCCAGTCTTCCTATATATTTCCTTACTATGTTTCATATTCCTATCTCGCTTGTTAAGGAGTTGGAAAAAATAATGAGGAATTTTCTTTGGGGGTCTACTTGTGCTACTAAGAAGATAGGTTGGGTGGCTTGGTCAAATGTTACTCTTTCAAAAAATAGAGAATGTGTGGGAATCAGAAAATTGAAGCTTGTGAATTCATCTCTACACTCAAAATGGATTTGGAGGTATGGTTCGGAAAAGGATGCTCTATGTAGACGAATTATTCATCAGAAGTGCGAAGATAATATAAATTCTTTCTTCCCTGATCCTTCTAAAAAAACAGTTGCATCTAGTTTATGGGTTATCATTTTAAATTCTAGAGAGTTGGTAATGAACTGCTCAAATTTGAAACTCAAGGATGGTGTTAATATTCTTTTTTGGCAAGATTCTTGGGTTGGTAATGCTCCTTTTCAGCAGTTATTTCCCTGTTTAGTCGAAATCTCTAGATCTAAGAATGATACAGTAGCTGTATTGGCTTCTAATTCAGATGGGTTGAATCTTGATTTTTCTAGAAATCCTAGAGAATCTGAACTTGGCATCTTAATTCAGTTGCTCCAGTTAATTGGTTCTCCTAGTGATCGCTTATCTGAAGGCGTAGATGGAAGGGTTTGGCTCAATGGTACGAATTTTACGGTGGCTGCAGCTTATGACACTTTTGATAATGATGGATTTATTGTATTTTCTTTTAAACAAGTAGGAATGCTCACGTTCCCTTGAAGGCGTCTTTTTTTGGTATGGACGTTGTGCTACAAAGGCGCGCCCACAAGAGATTTTCTATATAAAGCTGGGAGGTGCAATCTCCTTTTTGTCTTTTTTGTGGTTCTGAGCAAGAAACAAACTCTCATTTATTTCTTCACTCCAAGTTTACTAGTAAAGTTTGGGATTACTTCTTTGACAGCTTTGGGTTATATTGGGTTTTTCCATAATCTATTAAAGATTTAATCTGGAATCGTAAGGTTACGAATGCAAATACAAGAAAATAGAAGGTTTGGCTTGTTTTATCCTTTGCAGTTTGGTGGATAATTTGGCAAGAACGTAATAATAGGTGCTTTGCAAATAAACATAGGAGCAGTAAGCAACTTATTAGTGTATTATGTTTAATTGGTTGATTCATACCAAGACTTTTGATGGGTTCCCTCTTCCAACCTTAATTTGTAATTGGGAAGCTTTTATAAACTGTCCTTGACAGTCATTTGTGGTGTGCTCTATTTATGGAGCTTTTGTACTTTTGCCACTTGAGTGACCCTATAATATATCTTTGCCCTTTTCAGTAAAAAAAACAAAACATCCAACTAAGAATAACCTCTGATAATCCACTAATTGAAGAACTAACTAGCTTTTAAAAGTAATCTTAATGATAGTTTATCTAAACATCCAACTAAGAATAACCTCTTTATTGAAAAAGTTCCCGTGTGGAATCCATCATGGACAGGATAATAACTAGATTCACAAATCACCAGGATATTCTCAATATATTCTTGTGAAATGTGTTATAGATAAAAAGATTCGTTCTCTAGTGGATTCTTCCCCTGGTTTTGCAGCTTCAAGAATGAATTATCATTCTTGGATGTGTACAATGTTTAACATTAGTAAGTGGACAACAATATCAAATAATATGCCGGTTTCATAAACTGGTACATAGGAAACGATGGGAGGTTACAAGTGCTAAAATGTTTGGTAATGCATGGGCTTTTGGACTTGTTTTTATATATGTTCTTAGAGTTGTGAACCGTATAGCGGACTCTTTAGCTAAATTTACAAGATCTAGTAAGAAATTTCGGTCGTGATGGTTGTTTTTTAGTTAGGCAGTATTCCCTAAAACCATTACACTCTAATTTAAGATTTATACATATATCAGGGGTTCGATACCCAACAGCTAGATAGTTGATTTAGACATGGGGTGGACGGGAGAGCCTGCATAGTTGATTTAAGATGGTGTGGCTGGACGGGAGGGCCGGCACCTATATATGGTGTGGCCGAATGGGAGGGCCGGACGGAGGGCCTGCACCTCAAGCTCAACAAAGAATGCGTCCAAGGAGACCGAGTCTAGTCCATGTCGGTACATAATAAAATTCATTTTTATACCCGTGTAAATGAGATGAACTTGATTTTTTGTCCAATTTTTGGTCCCAAATCCTTACCCCAAGACAAATGATTAAAAGTTTCCGACCTTCTGCTTAAGAGATAAGAGCTGAACCGAAAGACCGTTCACTTGTCAAGTATGTGAACAGATGAACAGCATCCGACAGTCGTTTTCGTAATAGCTGGTGGCATATCCGAATCTGTATATAATCATGGGAGGAGCAACAATGAAGTTAGCGACGATGGTATACACAAGTACAAGTCATATTAGGCTATTTTAAACTTTGATTCTCTAACTATACACGTACTTGATGTAGACATCACAACTTTCCAAATTTATATTTGCAATGTGTTGAAAATTCCAAATGAAATGGAATATGTAATCTAGACGTTGTGTGCTGTATCGGTAAAGATACGCGAATAAAAAGATAATAGCCTAAAATTCAAATGAATATCAGATCATATAATTGCACATCCAAATTACTTCAAACATGTATAACAGTGGTCTCTGGAATACATCCAAATTCTTTTAAATACTGTAGGACTTTATTCGTCAATTGGGTCTTGGATGTGTCCGGAGATCTTACATACACAAACTCTAGGATTATCATAACTTGCTTGTCCAATGTTGGCCATTTTGGACTTGTTTTTTTGATATTTTTTCTTCATCGTGAAGTTAATAATGGTTTTCGTGTAAAACCAACTTTTATCCAAATAAAATGCATATTTAAGAGTGATTGCGGCTCAGTAGTGCACAAAAGAACGCGGACCCCTACCGCTGTTGTTTCGCATTGGTGGACGTAGACTCACTAGTAGCTCTCGGAATTATGTAGACACACCAGTAACGGAAGCTTGTTTTGCAAGTAAGATTCTGGTGTACTATTTAGATCATGTGAACATGGAATATCAGCAAGCTTCTCGCTGGTCTTCTTATATTAATCAAAATTTAAAGTCGATGGTTATGGTCTAAAACCCATGATTGAGATGCAAGAAGCCACCAGATATCTAAATTTGATTCAACGCGATTGTGCGAGATTTTTAAATTAAGTAGAGAAAATTTGCCGACTAGTGAATGGTTTAGCATGTGCTGCACATGCCTAATCCTGATTTCTTCCGTGTGTTCAGTACAGGTCATACGTTACTTTTAGACTTTATAGACTTGTAGATATGGTGTGCCATCACTAATTAACTTTTCATGCTTCAAAAAAAATTTATAAAAATATTAACTTTTTATGATTCTAGATCACTCCAAAAAAGGATATAAAGACATGATCCTTTTCTTCTGCATTTAGATCCATTTGATTGTGATTGAAGGGATAAATCTCATTGTGAATCTATGAGAATGCATGATCGTTTTCCTCTGCCTAATGTTGCATACCAATTTTAAAAATGACCAGATCATCTAGTTCTGAACATGATGCATTGACCCATGATTACTTTGTGTACCTGTATTATGATAGTTGGGTTGGCGTGTACGATTAGTTTACCTAATGTTATTCTGTTCAGGTGAGGTTGAGTTGACGTTTTCACTCATCAAAAACATACTAGTTCAGTTTCATAAACTATAAAAGTAGTAGTTCCTTTTCATAATGTGTCGAAAATATATCTCTTAAGCGCATTTTTTAAATAAAAAAAGAAACACAAAGTGAGAAATATTTAAATAACTGAATATGACATTAAAATTAAAAGAAAGAAGCAATCACGACGGAAACTTTCCGGTAGGTCATCTATTTTAGTATTATTTTCTCATCCAAATACACTTAGCTGCAAATTTTTTATTGATTATGGAGCATTAGGATTTTTTTTTTCTTTTCTGTTTTCTTGATAGGCTACGAAGCATTAGTATTGGTAATTTGGTATAACTGATTTCTCAAATGTGAATTTACTAGGGGTGAGACCCGAGCAAATGATCTACTTTTACAATGTCTAAAGGATGTAAATGCATAATGTTGGAACATCCACCGAATGTAAAATTTTCTTTGTTTTCAACTAGCTTTTTCTTCAAATAATTTGACTATATGCTCGACGAAGAAAAACAACTTTACTTTTTTCTTTTGAAAAATGTGTTGTTCAGCTTGTAGAACTTATGTTAAATGTGGTGAATCTCATGTACTTGGCTCTTGAAGAAAATAATATGGATGTGGAAATTTTTAAAGTGAGTATTTTGTTGTTGAAGGAACATTTTTTAAATTTACCGAAACATATAAAATTTTAATAAAATAACACCAAAAAAAACTTGCGACCACCAATATATTGAATTCACATATCGATTGAAATTTTGCGTTTATTTTCTTCATTTCAACATTTAGATCTTCATTACATAATTTTTCTGACGACATCTAATAAAATCCTCTTTTCCCATCTTTGATTAGAGGGATCATACGTCAATTTATATGATAAATTAGAGAAAGCTTGAGTAAAAAAACAAGTTTTGCGTCAAACTGGGGATGATTGTATTCATTTTGTCTTTTTATCTCTTGCACTACATTTAGAGAAGTTATGCCAGCATATGAGAACGATAAATGTCATATTGTTCGTTAGTCTCTGTATCTTCCATTACCGACGAGTTTGTCGACGTCCATAACCAGTGATCCCTAGACTACGTAAGGATTGTCCACGTCAATAGCTACGTCCATGGCTATTGAGAATGTTTCAGATTTAATTATGAGAGATTTAGAGCTTCTTGGCACAAGGTCCACACACTCGTATGTATTACATAATCAGTCTGAATTCTGAAAACTTTAGAGGTTTACAAACCCTTTACATCGGAGTTAAGGAATGAGGGTAGATTTCAAACCTCTATGACCCGACTTTGGGAACTGCCAAGGTTTGAAAACCTATGTGGCCTGACTTCACGAACTGCCAGTGGTTTGCGAACCTGTCAAGTTCCAGTAATAACAGAAGGTCACGAACTATTATATATGACTATGTTCGCTTTTGATACAACTCTCTTAGACACTTCTAAGACAACTTTATTCACAAAATCTCTTTGGGACTGTGGATTATTGTTTAGTCTTGAGTGTTACCGAACACCTCTAATACTTGTAAGTTCAAAGGCATACTTTTCACTATGGAATATCATTGTGCACGGTTCTAGAACTACTTGGATCCTAGTTCATGTTCTTATGTGTAATTTCAAGGCGGACTTTTCACATGCTTACATGAATTCCTAGTAAGAATTTCATCTAAACTGAGAAAGTGTTTGCTTGAATCCGAAGCAACTGTAACTTGAATTTAAAGCTATCTATAGCCTTGAAAATCTATAAATAGAGAGATTGTTGCAACATGATTTCTAAATCTGTAGCACTCTTATGTCCTAGTTGCAAAGCTAGGATCGCTCTCTATAACCTAGGTTTCTTTACGAAACTGTATTCTTGGTTAATTACGAATTTGAAGACTTCACTTAGGGGTTTGTGAAGCCCGGTCAGACATCTTTTACAAGATAGTTCTTGTATCTGAATCTTGTTTTACTGGTTATTGAAGTTTACGGACTTTAGATCATGAACAGGATAGATAGAAATCAAAAAGTTATCTTTGTCTCAGACTTTGTAATTCCTCGACATAGATATTTAAACTCTTATTTTATTTGTTTGGGTTGAACTTCATAGGTGGTTAGAGCAACTGCAGTGGTGCGAGTATAATCAAAGATCAAAGACTAAAAAAAAACGACCAAATTTGAGTTTAATCTGGTGTGTGACGCTACGGGTAGAAGACTAAATTTGGTGGAGCGTACATTATACGTTCGCCTGGGATGGGGCGTGGACTATACGTTCGCCGGATGGGGGGAGTTTCCAAAAATGAAGAAAAAGGAAAAAAAACAAAAAATTGGGCGGAGGTATAATGCCCTCCCCACTATAAAGAGGAAAAAAAAAGTAATGGGGCGGAGGTATAAACCACGCCCCATACTAAAGAAGAAAAAAAAATGGGGCGGAGGTATAAAGCACGCCTGGTGTGGGGCGTGGACTTTATGTACGCCTGGTGTGGGGCGTGCACTATACGACCGCTCGACTATATTTGGGTTTAGTCTTGGTCCCAGACCAAATATAGTCTGGGATTTGGGTATAGTATGGATTTTAGTCGATAGTCCGTCCCACTATGTCTTACATTTTTACCAAATAAATAGGTTTACTCGCCCACTGTGGATGCTCTTAGTGATCTAGGATTCCCCACGAACGAATTGTGCGTTCCAGATCCGTGAGGTTTGCTGGACTTTGCCTACTGCAAATAGATTTCCAAACCTAGATTGAAACATAATAAAAGGGAAATCAAATAGGCTAGCTTGTATGTTAGAGGCATATAGGTATTAAAAGTCTTCACTTAGATTGAAGCAACTCTTAGACTTTAAAGGACGCCAACTAAGGGAATCAGTGCGTAGAATCTTGCGAGGTTCAACAGATGTAAGAAACACGGCTGCAGTTGAATTGCTTGGAGGGTCAAATAGGTGTTAACCACATTCCAGTCTGAAGTTCTATATTAGGTGAAAATGCGGGGTTACCAAAATACACCACCAACTTTTTCTTAGGCAACTTGTATGGACTAAACTCAATTACAATTTTGAGAGTTACAACTTAATGAATCTCAATCAGGAATTATAAGAAGAGCTTATATCATCTTCCTAATGTTGCATAGCATTTTAAAAATGACCAGCTGGATCATCTATTTTTGAACATGATGCATTGAACCATGATTATTTTGTGTACCAATACTACAAAGATCTGCGTGATGGCTGAGTTGGCGTGTACGATTAGTTTACCTAGTAGATTAGTGTTGTTCCCTCGGTGGGAGGTGGAGTCGATGTTTTCACCCGTCAAAAACACACTGGTTCAGTTTCATTATCTAAAAGTGTAATAGTTCAGTTTCATGATCTACTAAATATATAGAACAAAATATAAAAAAAAAGGAAGAAGAAGAAGAAAGATTAACAGGTATTTAAATAATCCTCTCATATTCTAAACTACTTACTTGTCAGAGTAACTGAACATGGCATTAAGATTAAAAGAAAGGAACAATCACGACGGAGACTTCCTAGTAAGTCACCTATTTTAGTATTATTCTCATCCAAATATGCTTAGCTACGGACTTTTTATTGAGCATTAGTATTTTTTTTCTTTTTGATCAGCTATGTAGCGTTAGTATTGAATTTACTATAGGGATAAGACCCGAGAAAATGATCTACGGTTACAATACCTAAGGAGTCTAAATGCACAACATTGGAACATCCATCGGATGTATTTTCTACTAGACTTTTCTTCAAATATTTGGATTTATGCTCGACAAAGATAAACAACTGTACTTTTTCTCTTTAAGATATGTGTTGTTGAGCTTATAGAACTTACGTTAAATGTGATGAATCTCATGTACTTGGATCTTGAAGAAAATAGTATGGATGTAGAAGCTTTCCTAAATGAGTATTTTGTTGTTGTAGGAATAATTTTTAAATTTACCTAAACATATAAAATTTTATAATATAACACCAAAATAACTTGCAACCACCGATATATTGAATTCACATATCGATTAAAAATTTGCGTTTATTTTCTTCATTTAGAAATAATACTACATTTAGTTTTTTATTACATAATTTTCCTGAAAACATCTAATAAAACCTTCTTCAATTAGAGGGATATACGGCCATCTGGATGACAAATTAGAGAAAGTTTGAGAAAAAAAAACCAAGTTTTGCGTCAAACCGGGGATGATCGTATTCATCTTGACTTTGTGTCTCTTGGACTATATATGGAGAATTTGTGGAAGCATATGAGACCGATAAATGTTATATTGTTCGTTAGTCTTCGCATCTACCATTATCAACGAGCATTGTCCATGTCCATAGCCAATGATCCCTGGACTACATTTGGGTTGTCCATGGATGTTGGGAATATTTCAAGTTTAATTATGAGATATTTAGAACTTCTTGTCACAAGGTACATATACGTGTATGTATTACCTAGTCAATCTAAATTTCGTAAACCATAAAGGTTTACAACCCAATTTACGATCCTTTTACATCTGAGTTCGGGAATGGGGGAAGATTTTCAAACCTCTATGACCTGACTTTGGAAACTACCTAGGTATGCAAACCCTTGTGGCTTGACTTCACGTACTTACAATGGTTTGCAAACCTGTTCAGTTCCAGTATTAGCATAAGGTCACGAAATGTTATATATGACTATTTTCGCTTTTGATACAACTGTGAATAACACTTCTAATACAATTTTATTCACAAAATCTCTTTGGGCCTGTGGATCATTGTTTAGTCTTGAGTGTTATTAAACACCTCTAATGATTGTAAGTTCAAAGACATACTTTCCGTTATGGACTATCATTGTGTGCGATTCCATGACTTTCCACATGCTTACATGAATTGCTAATATAAATTTCATCTAAACTGAGAAAGTGTTTTCTTGAATCCCAAGCAACCTTAACTTGAATTTAAATCTATCTGTAGCCTTAAATATCTATAAATAGAAATATTCTTGCAACATGATTTCTAAATCCCTAGCACAAAGATAAAATCCTCCTCTATAATCTAGTTTCCTTACGAAACTGTATGAAAACACTGGGGGTACCAAAATACACCACCAACTTTTTCATAGGAAATCTGCATGGATAAACTCAACACAACTCATAGAGTGAAAACACAATCAAGGAAATTGTCTAGAGTTATATCTCAATCTCTCTTACGATTAGAACGCTTACAGAATTGAATCTGTGAACCTAATCACAAATAGAGTTCTTGGACGGTACCAAAGACCAACGTCCAAGGATCAATCAAGTTGTATCCAACAAACTAGGTTGGACGTATTTACTTTGATTGATCAATGCACACCTGTGATATTTCAATTATAAAGATAAACAATATAATGCGGAAAAAGAAATAACACAGACACCAAAATTTTTGTTAACGAGGAAACCGCAAATGCAGAAAAACTCCGAGACCTAGTCCAGATTGAACACCAAACTGTATTAAACCGCTACAAACACTAGCCTCCTACCAATTAACTTCAGTCTGGAATGTAGTTGAGACTGAATTCAGTCTCCCACTGATTCAGGTACGGTCGGGCTCCTTTCCCCTCTTGAATCCCAGCAGGACTCCGTGCAATTGATTCCCTTAGATGACGTCACAAAATTAAGAGTTGCTTCAACTCAATTGAAGACTTTAAACCAAATCTGCCTCCCACAAATTAAGCCTATATAATTGATTTCCTGATTTACGATCGAAACAGATGATCAGACCAAACGTAAGATCCAAGTGATGGAAATCGATAGCAACTTGACAAAAGTCGGGTTATCCTCAAAATAAGGACTTATGCAACCCGAAGTGCAGCCTAGACTATATTCACCTCACAAGTATAAAACTTGCGGAATCACAAAGTTGAGACGAAGAGAACTTTGTGATTTCTATCTATCTTATTCAAGTGATAAACCAACAATCGAACAAGATCAGGATACTCAAGTTATCAAGATAAAAGATAACTGGACCTGGCTTCACGACTCCCAATGAAGTCTTTGATAGTCGTTAAGCGCTAAAAGGTTTTCTGGAGAGGACGACTCTGGATACAACTAGGACACACCTAAAAGTAGTGTCAGGATTCAAAAATCCCAGTTGCCAAGAGTTCCCCTTATATAGACTTCAAAGCATATGTTGCTTTAGGTTTAAGCTAAGATAGCTTTGGAATTAAGCAAACTATATTCACCATTAGATGAAATTTATTCGCATAAAAAAGATATACACTCTGGTTAGGTAAACCGTAACCGAACCGTGTACAAAGACTATGTTCAACATGGATAGCCGAAACTATCCTGTTTGAACTTAAAAGCTTAATACTCATTTTCATGAACACAAAGACATTGATCTTGAGTCACAATCATGTGATCAAATAAGTCTAGTGCTAATTAGATAATTAATCGAATGCAAATCATCTCATAGAAATAATTTAATCGCATTTGAGCATAATCGACATAGTTTGTAAATGCACAAAGTACAAACATATGAGTCGTTCTTGAATCGGTTGAGTCATGGTGCGCGAACCGGTTTGCAAACTTATGAGCAAAACCGAGTTCCGGAGTTGATAGAACTTTTAGTTCACGTACCGTTTGCAAACTTAGGTGCAAAACTGAGTTCCGGAGTTCACAAAACTTTTTCAGTTTGCGAACCGGTTTGGAAACCTTAAGACTTTACCGGTTCCGGAGTTCAGATAACTTTTTCAGTTTGTGTACCGGTTTGGGTACTAAACTAGTTCAGGAACATAAAACTCTATTGGTTCGCATACCGATTTGGATACTTAAATCTGGATCCCTTACCACAGTTCCAAATGGTTTGTATATGAATATACATACCTATCTGGATCACGAAACAAACAGATTTTCCCATGATGTGCATACGAGTATGCATATCACACAAATTTATAAGTCGATATATAACTACTCTGCTACGTGTACGAGTACATGTAATACGACTTCAAACATATAACAGTTATCTCAGTTTGTAAGACTGATAACACTGTCTTATATTCCGAATATAGTAGTTCTATGTTTTTCTTTATATCAATTCGAAACATTTCCGAATAACATCAATGACACATACCACTGTTCCAGGCTATTTTCGAATGATAAACTTGAATCATGATTTGGTTCTGAACAATAAATTGATATCCACCGAAATTGATCAAGTATGAACAAATGTTCATTAAGCTTAGTCATTATATTTCGAGAAATTCATAAACTAAATAATTAGTTCTCGACTCGATTCTTGTTTTCAAGCTAGTCTAATTAGTAATGCGACAATCGTCTTAAGGATAGAAAGGTAAATATAACTTGAGAAATAGGTGGTTCAGTCTTCACTTACCTTTTGTTGATGAAGTTCTCCAAAATCTTCGGTTGATCTTCGCCTTCAAACGGTAGAACGCAAATGATGACTGGTTCGTTTCTCAACTACCTCTATACTAGACTGAGACTTAACTAATTGTAGACTAGAAATCAAGATATAGTTCTGACTACTAAATTTGACAATAATCTTGATATAGCAGCACTTGTGAGATCGACCGAGCAATGCTCTAATACTGTATTTCTGGGTTACGACTTTGAAGATTTCACTTAGGGGTCCGTGAATCCTGGTCAGACTATCTTTTACCTGATAGTTCTTGTATCTGGATCTTGTTCTCTGGTTATTTAAGTTCACATACTTTATATCATGAACAATATAGATAGAAATCACAAAGTTATATTTGTCTTAGACTTTGTAATTCCTCAAGATAGATATGTAAACTCTTCTTTTATTTGTTTGGATTCAATTTTAAACATGGGTAATGATCTAGGCTTCTCCGCTAACAGAGTGTATGTTCCGGATATGTGAGGTTTCTAAACTTTGCCTATTGCATATACATTTCCAAACCTAGATTGAAACATATCAAAAGGGAAATCAAATAGGCTTGTATGTTAAAGGAAGATAGGTATTAAAAGTCTTCACTTAGGTTGAAGCAACTTTTAGGCTGTAAAGGACGCCGGCTAAGAGAATCAGGTGCGTAGAATCTTGCGAGGTCAAGAGACATAAGAACACGACTGCAGCTGAATTGCTTTCGGGGTGGGGTCAAATCGGTCTTAATTATATTCCAATTTGAAGTTCTATAGTAGGCCAGTGTCTGTAACAGTTTAATATAGTGTGGTGTTCAAAGCTGGAAGAGGTCCCAGGATTTTTCTACTGGTCCAGTTTTCCTCGTTAACAAAAAATTTGGTCACTTTTGTTTTCCCCTTTTCGTATTATATTGTTTATCTTTATAATAGGAATAACACAAATAATACGTAATCAGTCTATATACTTTAAGTCCTTATTGTTTGAGATTAAAAAACAAGACTTGTTCTTGTTGAATTCATATCTTTGAAAGATAGATTACAAGTTTCATACTTGTCAGAATTAGGATCCTCATAAGTCGGATACAATTAGATTGACCTTGTATATTGATTTTTGAGATCGTCCAAGAACTCTTTTATATAATCAGGTTCACGGAGTTATAGTCTAAACATATTGATTGTGGAAGAGGAAGAGAAAAACTCTATATACAATCTTATTCAGGGATCTTTGGTTTGACCTACTTGTGATTGTATTAGGTTTTATCCATACAGGTTTCCGAATGAAAAAGTTGGTGGTGTACTTCGTTCCCTCTCCTTTTCATATACAATAGGAGAACAAACATAGGAGTAAGATCCGACGCGCAACCCTAATTTTTATGAAAAATCAGAAGAAAAAGAAAAGCAACAACACTATCAAGAAAAAGCCAGGCAAAGATTTGGGTGACGAGCGAAGAACATATGAGCCACCACCAAGCTAGTAACCTTCACCATGTTTCTCATGCGGGACACAAGAGCAAAATAGACGGACGCATCTTCTAAGTTATACAAAGGAATTGATAAACCTTCTCGGACCTGCCATAAAATAAGAAAAAATTGGCATTCAGACGATGTCTAAAGTTACGAAGGGTTTTGTAAGAGAAGCGTGGAGCACTTAGTGTTTCAAAAACGAAACCAGGTCCACATTTTAATACCTGACATATCACCGTAATAAAAGAAGCTGAAAATACCTTGGGAGCCAAATGGTTCTCCGAATGACGGGATGCCGATCTCAGAGGAGAAGACCACTTCTCTAAATCAAGCACCAATAAGAATTCCATCCACTTCATCTGCAAGATAAGTACACCTTATTAAAGATCTTGGTCTTTCTAAAAAAAAGTAGGAATAACAGGGAATAAACTGAAAGAAGAAGAAAAAACCCAAGGGATCACAATGTATAGATTGATTATGCAAAAGATAATCGTGGACGACTACGGAAGATTCGAGAGAAAATAGATAATCACCAAGCAGGAACATCTTCGCTATTTAAAGAGAAGAAAGAAAATATATTTACATTCCCCAGAGGTATCCGGAATCAATGTATCAGTTGTTGATGACCAACGAAGTGTCGATGGCGAATAAATAAAGGTAAAATCGGAAGCAGAGCGTCAACATCAAATGTTTATTCCCTCTAAAAATTCTAAAATGGTGAAATTTGAAGAGAAATGGCAAAATATAGATACGAAGTACCTAGGTTAGGCATTTAGTCATCCGTAATCGTAGGACCAAGTATGGCAAGCTCCGGTTAGGGGCTCCGACAATAGATAGATATTCGCACGATATACGCTTCAAAGGGTATAGCATCGGGAGTACACTTGCAACCGACTAAGTCGACCATCTTTGTAGCACCATATTACCTGAAGGATCTTTCTTCAAGTTAAGGGTCCTCGACATTCTAGCCTTTTATGGAATCATCTCATATACAATTAGTGTCTTTTTATTTATGTTTTAGATTAGTAGTGAGTTTATCTCTACTTGGATGTGGTAGCTAGCTTTGTAGCAACTACAATATGAAGGCACATCTCAAACAACAAATGTGATTCCTATAATTATTATTAAGTCAAGGGGTGTGAGTTCCGTAACAACGATAATATTTAATATTTTCTTGGACATCTTGGAGTTAATGCATACGAAGATAAAATGAAATCAAAATATTGAGAAACATACCAACTTCGAAGTATTTAAACTGAAAAGTGACATCGATGTTCAATTAAGATTGTTTTTTTAAAGAAAAATAAAAAATTGGGTTTAAAGCCCAAAGGTTATATTAAAGTTTAAACCTCAAAGAGGTCTACTACCTACAAGCCCAGGTAATTAGGAAAAGAAAGAGAAAAATCTTCCTACCCTGATACTGACGAGTTTCGAACTCAGGTCGCTGGTATCATCACCCAACGAATTTACCATTGTATCACAGTGACATATGCTTCAATTAAGATTGTTATCAGTGTCTTTCTACGTTTCTCATGATTTACAAAGTAGAAGTGACGCTAGAGAAATGGAATCTTTATCTTTTTATTGTCGAATGTAGTTGTTCGTACACACCCCTTACTTCCCCAAGTTATCTCTAAATTTCTGAAAACTATCTTGCTCTAGGACTTTTGATATCCGTAGAATTGGACCTCCAGTTAATTCTGTTTAGAACGAAATCTTTGAATTTTCTTCTTCTTGTTGGTTTTCCTGGTAATGTTCATTATGGATAGAGGTGGGTCAATGAAGACCGACTTTCCTACTCTATTTTTTTCGTAATTACTTTCATGAAACAATTTGATGAAATATAATAAGAACTAGTATAAATCAAATGATCCGAGAAGAGCTTAGACTGTGTTTGATAATAGAGAAAGGAAACAATTCCATGAAATCAGTATCCTGAGGGAAGCAAGGAAAGGCTTTCCATGGAATTCCATTGAGTTGAGTTTAAAACATATTTTAGGCCACGCTTTTTTTACAATTTCATGAAAATAAATTTTTGATCAAACGACGGAAAACATGCTATTTCTATAGAAAGATAGCTAATTTCATGGAATTAACTCCTATCAAACACAGCCTTAGTAAAAGGATGTAGAATATACAGGGGCGTAAAGTGGATGTAGTTGTTTTACAACCGTTTGGCCCCCAAACAATGACCGACTCGCAAAGCTAGTGCTGCTGGCGGCCAGCTCTGGGTCGCATTTTAGTTATGTTTACCCACATGGCCCATCAAATCTGTTGTTTTGATGGTTCATTTGAAAATTTTGAGTTGCCCTAGGCTGTGCATTTATCCCAAAGGTAGTAATAATTCTATTTGAAAGTTGAAACCAGTCAAAACAACTTGTCCACTCCCGGCACCACAGAGTCACAGACCTTCGGTTATCCCTAGTCCAAAAACATCCAACTGCTTTCCAAAAGCAACAAGCCCCACGCTTTTCCCCAGCACAGACTTAAAAAACACCAAAAATCCAGATTGTACATCCTCACTGGACTGACATACCCCCAGAATTTAATCACCACTCCACGTTTGTTGGCTTTTCGCTGCCCCAAAAATATAATCCCCTCCCTTCCCCCTCCAATTTTTTTCAACCCTCAAAAAAAATTCTCCCTGCAAAACAAAACACACTCCATTTTCTCTCTCCTCCTCTTCATCTTCACTGTTTCTCTCTCCTCCTCAGAAATGTCTGTAATGGCGAGGGAAGTAGAAGAAGATCTAAAATCACCTTTGATCAAGTCAGAAGGAGGATTCACAACCGATGATAATCAATCAAACGTAATCATAGACATCGAATCCAACGGTCACCATCATCATCATCATGATTACACCAACAACAATCAAATTGATGAAGCGGTAGTTTTAGAGGTTCATGAAGAAGAAAGGGATAATAATCCGTTTGAATTTATAGGTGTGGAGAGATTAGTAGTACCAAAAGAGACAACAATTGATCCATTTCGTAATAATACACCGGAGATTGGATGTAGTTTATATGAATGGATTAAGATGATAATTGTAATACCAATTGCACTTTTGCGTTTGGTTGGATTTGGTATTTGCTTAGCTATTGGATTTGTGTTTACTAAATTCGCTTTGTTTGGATGGAAAGATAAAAAGAATCCTATGCCTCGTTGGAGATGTAGGGTTTTGACTGTTACTCGTCTTTGTTCTCGTGGTATCCTCTTTTGTTTTGGGTACGTGAGTTTGCGTGTAGTTTCGGATTTCTCAAGTTTTGGGTTTGAGGATATCTAATTGTGTTTTGTTTTGTTTGTAGGTATCATTGGATAAGGAGAAAAGGAAAACCAGCTCCAAGAGACATTGCACCAATTGTTGTATCAAACCATGTATCTTATATTGATCCAATTTTCTATTTCTATGAATTGCATCCCACTATTGTTGCATCTGAATCGCATGATTCGCTTCCGTTTGTTGGAGATATCATAAGAGCAATGCAGGTGATTTCATTTTCCTTTTGATTGGTTGAATTTTGTATTTGTTTGTTTGTGTGCATAATTTTTATTTTATTTTATCTGTGTGTGTTTTCTCAGGTGATTTATGTCAATCGGTTTTCGGCAGGGTCAAGGAAGAATGCTGTTAGTGAAATAAAGGTAGACATTCTCTTCAAATTTGAATTGAGATAGTTATGTACTCCAGATTTAAGTGAACTTAAACTGGTTATTCAACTATAAACTGAAAAAAAATGAAGAAGAGAAAGGTAAACATAGTTAGATTAAGGAGCAAGTAAGAAGTTTGACAGTGATCACCACTTGACTTAGGATTCCTTTAACTCAACCAAAATGGTTAATTCGGAGTTTCCCCGCACCATACTTGGGAATCTCTAGTCTATGGGATTTTTTTTTTTTGTTTTAACTGTTACTATTGGGTGGGATTGAGATATGAAATTAAGAACTCTTTAGAACTAGTTAAGAGAATCGTAACATCTTGGATGCATTCATTAAATTTATTTGATAAGTGGTAGTTTGTAAATTATTTGATACAAAATGTCCTTTTAAGGGTTGACTACAGAGAAAGGCTTCAGGCAACAGATTTCCAAGAGTACTATTGTTTCCTGAGGGTACTACTACAAATGGGAGGTCGCTTATTTCATTCCAACTTGGTGCTTTCATTCCCGGATATCCAATCCAACCAGTGGTGGTTCGCTATCCTCACATTCACTTTGACCAATCTTGGTAGGACCATCACTCTTCATAGAATTTCTTGTATTGAAATCTCATGTAATGTTTAAGACATGTAACTCTTGATTTGACATCCGCTCTTTGTTTAGGGGAAATATTTCCTTGGCGAAGCTCATGATCAGAGGGTTCCTGCAATTTCACAATTTCATGGAGGTAGCTTATCTCTTACTCGTAGTCTGTAATGGGTCAATTTTCTTTGTTTTAGATGTACAAACCTCGTGCAACATAAAGACTTCCATTGATTGTTTGTTTGTGGACCATATTTTGAATGTCAAGTGCTCAAATTAGATGCCGCAGTATGTTTATATGGTTACAATCATTGTTTTTTGTATTCCTCTTTATTTTCATTCTTAATATTAACAAGCCTTTTATTCTGGAATTAACAGGTGGAGTACCTTCCTGTGGTTTACCCAAATCAAAAAGAAAGTGCTTCAAATTTTGCCGAGAGGGTGAGTCATTTCTGTTCTCTTTCCCTTTGTTGAGCATGTGAAATAATTATAGTTTTGATTTAGGGAGAGAAAGTGGAAACAGTACAGGATTTTCATTTTACCAATTTTTTCCTAAGTTAGTAGTAAAGAGATGGATTTGATGCATGAAGGGTCCTTCCATCAAATCAAAGAAAGACTTATTGAAATAGATCCATTTTGAACTAAACCCACTGTACACACATGATATGCTTTGCAGCTTGCAAGACATATCTTTTACATGACTCTACGGCTTGAGCTGAGAGTTGTTCCCAGAGTTTGCCTAGGCTCTAGATAGTAAGATGAGGCTTTTATAGCCGTAGCTGCTGCTTCTTTTAGTTTGTCATTAGTTTACGCTATTTGTCAGAAGCTGATGAATCTGTCAGTGACGGTAAAGTGGTACTATTAGAATAATATTGAAAGATATTGCAAACACCGTGGGTATCAAATTGCGCTATACCTAGTAAAAATGGGCTAAAACAAAATTCCCTAGATCAACAACACATTCTTCTTTCTCGTGTCGTATTAGCAGTTTCAGGGAATTTCCTAGTCAGAACAATCAAGATCTGCTGCGTAAAGCCATAAGCTACAGACTCTTGCTTGGCGGCAGATTATGTAATGTAGGCATCCCTGGAATGTGCAATGGCATTGCTTACCATATGAGCAGAGTAGCGAACCTGTGATGTCTGTCAGTGTTGGTGTAACAGATCCAGGATGAGAAGCCTCTTTTGTGATAGAGTTCTAATCTTGCAGCTCATGCTGCTCACCAGCCTCACTACCAATTTTTTTTTACCGAAATAATGACCTTGGCATACCAAACCCAAAACTCTAAGGGTTAGTCTGGACTCGCGTTGACTAGCAGGTACTGGGTATTGCATGTACCAGTTGGTATTAGTACCAATATCAAAATATATTTGATCTTCAGAACTTAAGTTGTCTCTTAGTAATTTCCAGCTATAATGCTGCTTTCTGATGCACCCTGTCAGAATTGTTGTGTTCCCCAAAGCATTGATATCTCTTACATAACAGTTCGTATTTTGTGATATCTTGCAGACTGGCGAATCTATTGCGAGCGCACTCAATGTTGTACAAACATCTCATTCTTACGGGGATGTGATGCTTCTCATGAAAGCAGCTGAGGCGAAGCAGGTATGTAGTTTTTTTTTCTTTCTTTTTTCTTTTAAATCAATTGTCATCCTTTTGTCCCCTGTTGCGTGTCAAGTTTGTAAGATCTTGGTCAGCACCAGATAATTTCAGAAATCAGAACCAGATCTGAGAAGTGTGAAAGCTGTAAACACATAGCTGGAATTACAACCAATCAAATTACTGGCTAATGAGATCTGTTTCAGGTTCAGTCTTATTTTAGTAATTTGTCCCTCTTTTAATGGATAAGTAACGTAATGTGCAGTAACTTCCCAAAGAGGATAACGTATACTTTATACAAACATGCTCTAAAATCATAAATGCTAAAACTCTAATTCCTTTTTACAACAACAAACCTACCATTAATTTTCTAGTGTTGCTGCACAACAATCTGCAAGGATTGCCACAACTTTTAGCATCCTCTCTCGATACAGAAACTTTAAGGTGCCTGAGAGATAGAAAGACAGGTTAAGTCACCAAGATATACCCGAGTTTAATATGTTTGGTGCACAAAATATGTGGATTGGAAGTGCAATACTTGGGTGGTGTGGGAAGGGTTGGATGAGTACTAAGACTGTCAAGTTACACCATCTGTAATGAACTTAAGTTATGGATTTGAAACATTGTCAACTTTTTCTCATTACTTATGTTGTACTTTGATCATGATTGCAGGAGAAGGCCTCAAGTTATATGGTGGAACTGGCTAGAGTTGATAATGTGAGTTATCATGTTGAAATACACTTCCTTCTCTTCTTTTTTTCCGCTTGTGATTGTATCCTTTGAGACTCTATAGCCAGATTTTTGTGCAAGAGCCAGTTAATTCTAGTAGTGTATTAAAGTTTTATCCTGTTTGAAGGATAAAGTAAGATTTCTCTTAGAGGTTATTCAATATGTTCTTTTGTTCTTTACAGTCACTTAACATAAGCACATTGGAAGCTCTGGATTTCCTAGATGTATTTCTTTCAATGAATCCAGGCCCTAGGTAATGTCAAAGCATTTTACAAACTTTATGATTGATTAATATACTCAAGATATCTTTTGCCATTGCTTTTCTCAGAAACTGTTATCACCTGTTTGAGTTATAGAGAATAATATAATTTTGAAAGCCATCTAACTTTGTCTATCTGTTCACAGTGGACGTGTTGAAATTCAAGAATTCTTGAGAGTTCTAAGGCTGCCATTCTGTCCTCTATCAGAAAAGGTATGTTGCTTTGAGTTGATGTTTTTAATGCTAGTAATATCAGAATATTCTCCTTGGTAAAATCCCTTATAGCATTTTTCGATGTTTATTACTGTTAAAGGTTATGTACTTTTAGTTGAAAAAGGTTATCTTACATAGATACATCTTATCTGCTTTAGATTTTTGCTTTCATCGACGTGGAGAAATATGGCACAATCACGTTCCGACAGGTATTCTGGTTTTTATGCATGGAAACTGTGTTTTTTTCTGATTAATAAGATTAATATTAATTGGGTAGTAAATTCTGCAGTTCTGTTATGGAGTGGCTCTTGTCATGAAGCAGCCATTATTCTGGAGAACTTGTGAATTAGCTTTTGGAGTTTGTGATTCCAGAGGATTAGGCTATATCACAAAACAACAGGCAAGCTGCTGATTAGTATTTTTATGTTTTTGTTCATTTAATTTTTGACACCACAGGGTTAAAAGCTAACATATCATATCCCTTGACACAGTTAAGTGATTCCATTCGACTTGCTATTCCAGACATTACCAGTGAACAGGTTAGTATCGACGACTAAGTAAACCACTGCATTCCTCTATTTTTCTTGTGTGGAATGAGTTTAGTTATGTTCACTTATTCTAGGCATGACTAAGCTTGGTTCTTCTGAAATCTAATTATTCGGAAAACGTTAATCTCAGCGCTATAGTTGCATATTTGATAAATTTGTTAAAGATGGCAAGTCAGGATGGCAGTTGCGATATATAGCAGTACCCAGTTACAGAGTCCGTACATCTTTCAGTGGTAGAGAGTTTGAGTACAAACCTGTCCTGGATGAGTATGAGCTTATCGCGTCTTATAATTTGTTATGGTTCTGGACGGCGTAAATTTGTTTTAAAATTTTGGTACAATTCCATGCCTGATCCAGAGTCTCGTATGAAAACCGCTTCCCAAGTCCAACTTTAAAAGGCATATTGAATTTTTACCATTTTTACAATGCATTTGGCTTGAAAAAGAAAGATTGTTATTTCTGTTTTAGGCAATTTGAATTACAAGGGTCATTTAAGGACCCAGAAACAAAACTGAGAATTAGGCAACAATGGCATCGGAAACACAAAGAAACTGTCAAAATCCCTGACCAGAGCTTGATACAGTATTTCTTTTCCATTGAATTCTCATCAAAGTGGTCCTGTTAATCTCATTCTTCTTTGAAATATTCGAATTAATTGCAGGTGGATGAACTTTTTAAATTATTCGACAGTGATAGCGATGATAAAGTCAGCAAGGATGACTTCACAACCTGCCTAAAAAAGAACCCGTTGTTGGTAGCACTTTTCTCATGGGTTGGCACTGGAACTGAAGTAGGTGATAGAGGGCTTGTTCAGGTAGTGTAATAATGGAGTTGTTGATGGTTTTATCATTGTAACTGTGGTGTTTGTTAAAGGGAGCTGCAGTAGAGTTATTTGAAATTACTGCAGAAAGATATAACCTTGTAGTAAAAAGCTGTAAAATACTCTCAAGATTTGTGAGCAACATTTTGGTAATCAATATATTCTTTGTTACTTGAATCAGAAATTTGTCTCAAAGAAACATCAAATAAAATGTAAAATTGTAAGTTATGATACAAATTGAAATGACAAAAAGAGAAAGATTAACAGAATTTACATCAACTGAATGAAAAGCCAACAAAAGGGCATACTACTACATTACAACACATTTGTCCTTCGACTTGGACTCCTGCTTTGCTGATGTACTGGTGTTGACTTTGGTCCTTGGAACCTATAAAGAAAAATATTGTCCGGATTAGTTGCCTAGAATTATCGAGTCACTGTATGGAACCTATGAAAAACAGATGCTGGAAATCTAACTACAAGAGTGACAAAGCTTCAGCTATGCAGTGATCAGATAGATATCTCTGTCGTCAAAGAAGGTAAATTCTCTGCTAAATAATTGTACAGGAAGTAGCATGAGCAAGTTTGTATCTAGCTTATTCGAATGCAGTATATTGAGATGGGTATTCTGACAGTCTTATTCTTGGTCCTACTCTATCTTGATCTGAAGTATGAGAGCATACTATGCTACTCCCTACTCTATCTTGATCCTAAGTAGGAATCTATATCTTTGTATACCTTTCTACCTAAAAGAATACTCAGTTTCAGTCAACACAAGATTAACAATGGAAGTCCTCTATGCTTTGTCGTGAAACCGGCATTCGGTTGTTCGTACTGTCCTTATATCGAGATCATATCATATGTAAACTATTAGATGTCAGAAACTCTCAAGAGATTAGACTCAGGGCAGACACTAACTGAAGCTAACCGGACTTCTCTCTTCTGCAATTCCTATTTATATTCAGCACTCAGTATTAACAACCCAAATCCTAAAGTCTAGGAGTCAGTAGGTTGACTAAAACATGGTTCTGAAAAAACTAAGTACCTGAGGACCTACAACGAGCCTTGAACCGCCGCTACTAGCAGTAGAAGATGACTGCTGGGATGTATGCTGCCTCTGCGGTGGCTGGTTATCGAACTCCTGCTGTTGCAGTGCCATGGCTAGTTGCATATCAGAACTGTCACGACACAAACCAATACATTCATTATATAGAACTACAATCAATAAATAATTAAGATTATTAAGATTTAAGAGTAGATACTTCTCCATACAACAGGATGCAGTTGTTTTTGCAACAGCCCCAATCTTCATACCGGGAAAAACCAAGAACTCTATTCTAAAAGAAAACAAAGAATTTGCAAACTGAAAGTACCTTAATGTCGTGTCTGCTGCTGCTGAGTTGTCAATACTTGCCAGATAGTCCTGATAAAAAAAATTGCACAAGTTTAGTGAAAGACAAGATGACAATTTTTTCTAGACATACTCAATGTTCACCAATTACTCACAGCTGTACTGGTCATGGCATTCTGCTCATTCCATGTACCATTACCATGAGTTTCTAGTTTGAACTCCTCGAAGTTACCAGTCATAAACACTGTATCTCCATTAACCTGTCAGGTATAGCATACAAACATGATAAGGGTATACATATATAGCATACTACCATAAGGAGGATGTACACACATTTTAGTTTAATTGATACCAAGAGAAAATGCAACTTTGTCTTTGGATCAAAAAAAAAAAAAACGAAAATCTAGAATGTTACCTCATTTAGCTTTTCCCATACCAAATCTGGTTGGTTTATATAACCCTGGTCAGTAGCTAGCAGGTAAAGTTCACCATTTAACTGTGTCAATCAATTGAGAAGTGATTATGTCAAGTTTACGGGGAAGGAGAGGAACAGTTGTGTTTTAAACCATGAAGAAAAACCCAAAGATGAGAAACAAAAATACGAAGATAACACATTTTAAACTGGATCAGACCTTGAACATGGTGCTGAAATGATTGTTACGGAAGAAAACACAAAGTTCGCGTTCCTTTAAACCTTCTTGTAGGCAGAATAGGCTGCAAATAAGCAAAATTAACGAGCCTATAAATAACTTAAAGTCTACAATAAAGATAAATTTCGCTTATGAAAGCATAATTTCAAACTGAAGGTAGGGTCTCTACTAACCCATATATAGTCAACTGGCTGGCATTGATTCTGAAAAAGCTCCGAAGCAGATCCCCTGAAATATCAATCTTTAGAATTCTGAAAAAGCTCCGAAGCAGATCCAAGATAATTTGAACAAGCAATTTTACCTTGCGTAGAACACACATTTCCTGAAGCTCTTTCAGCTTGCTCAGCGAGAACCATCTCCCCTTCATATATAGGTTCTCGGGATTCATATATTATCGGTTTGGCATCAACTATACACTCTTCTCCTTCGTACATAGGCTCACTACCACCGAGGCTAGAGGCGACAGCCTCAGCAGCATCTATCTGTTGTTGGTTTATACCATCAAATAAATCAGAATCTTCGTCTTGTTCCGATGGACCTGAAGAAGTGTCATGGACACTCTCATTACTCAACAGGTTAGTATCTTGAAGATCAATCGGTTGAACTTGTTGACCCTCCATAGACTCAGGCACATGGTGTTTGTATGCACCCACAGTGTTTTCGTTTGAGAAAGCGAAACTGGTATCAAGCTCTCCAGAGTCCTTATCATTTAACTGATCAGAGTGTTCTCCAGAAACCATCCCTCCATTATTGGCACGGTTGGAGATATTGCAATTCTGTAATGTAGATTGTTCTGGTTCATGATGTTCATCCCAATTTTCCCCATCCAATGAGCCAGTAGGAACACCCGAGTCACATTTTTTAACGTGCGTAGTTTCATGATGTTCATTCCCAGTTTCGCTATCCAGTGAGTCGGCAGGAACACCTAGTTCAGAAATTTTAACTTGTGTAGTTTCATGATGTTCATTTCCAGTTTCCCCATCCAATGAGTCTGCATGGACACCAGGTTCAGAACTTTGGAGGCATGTAGCTTCTCCAAGAACTGAAACTGGATTCACAATTGCTTCATCAGATAAGGTCTCAATCATAGGTGGTGGAGGTTCAGCAGTTGATAATTTTAGAGCTCTAAAAAGTTCAGCTTCTTCCTCAGCGTCTCCCAGTCTTCCATTCTGATGATAAGAGACAGAACGTGGTGAATCATCAAAAGATCTAGCTCTTGAAAGACTCGGAGAAGGAACTCCCAAGGTAGCAGTCGTTGCAGCAGCAAAATCAATACAGTCTTCTTCAGGGTAACTATTGTGTTCGTTGGCAGTGGTACTTGTTTCAAGGGCTACGAGCTCTCCCATCAAAGTATTATAAGACTTTGACCCTATCGCATTTGCAGTATCAACATCCTTGTTTTCACACAAAAAAAGGAAAACCAGTGAGAACTAATCTAAGGCATCTTATAGGCCCGAGAAGAATCTACTAAAGCATTAACGAATCCGGAGTCAGACCTGACACCCAGATTTATATAACATTTCAAATGCTGGAAAATGCTTAGATGGAATATCTGAAATCTAGCTAGTAAAAAGCTACATCAAGAGTTATAGTGGTCCGAGTGTCAATAGATCTACTGTCTTAAATATACTGCCTTCACAAAAAGTGGGTCTTTCACTTTTCCAAATTTGCCAGTAAGTTATGAAAGTCTACATTTGTTTATCAAAGAAACAGAAAACAACTTTAAGTCATAAAAAGTAATATCACATATCAGTTTTACATATACATGAGAGGAATATTCAGCTCCAAACAAGTGAGTCTGCTAAATTTTCGGGAGCTCTTTTTGGTCTGCCATACCCATACAACTTAGTATTCTATGTGACAGTATTGATTACTAGCTAAACCGTAGATATTCTAGCTAAATTCGGATAATCCCAACATTAAACTCTACAACTAAAAAAAGTCTACGGAAACGACCAAGAACTAGGTTCATCTAGGAGTTGTAATTATTTCATGCAAGAATCCCATCTTATGAAGTGTAATATGATACTGAAGTGAAAAGGCGTAACATAGTATAACTAGTTATGAGAGTCATTTTCCCTGAATCAAGTTGCCCTAAACTAAGTGTGTTTATATGCTAGTGATGGAAGTTTATCGAACTTGGACAATTAACATAAAGGTATAAAACATCAAAACAACTGAAAAGAAGAAACCAGCAAAAATGAAAATACCTGTGGATCCACTATCCAACCATGATACAATGGAATATCGAGAAGATCAAATATGGTACATTCTCGAGTAAATTCAAAATCATCAATCCTGAAAAAACATCCATAACTTTCCAGTTAGGGCAGAGAAAATAAAGGCCTAAGACCAAAATTTCCTTAGAAAGAAAAAGAAGTAAATAACAACCTTCGGAATTGAACATTTACGTCAATCCCAGTAGAAAGGCGAGGAAGTAAATCAATTGCATCTCCAATATTCTGTTGCTGATTTTCAACATAACCAGCATCTTTATTCTACACCAAACCAAGTCAAAACATCAAATGAGCAATCCTTACTACTAATTCGACAAAAAAAATGGTATACCATTCAAATTGAATAATAAGACATGAAAAATGATGAATTACCTCCACATTACTATTAGAATCAATTAATCTTTCTGCAACAAGAGAAAGTAATTTCTGTAGAGAAACATCAGTCGCATCTCCACTCAAACTCAAATTATTCCTCAATAAAAGCAAATTACCTATTCAACAACAGAACACAAATTTCAATTTCAAAAGTGCCACACCAAATTGAGTAATTACGATTCGCACCGACGATCATCTACAATTTAACCAGATCAAATTGAAACAAATCGAACTTCTTGAGATTGAAATTCATTAAAAAACCCTAAAAATTCAATTAAACAAAGATGAGTTTTGATTTGATTTACATACATATAGCTAGTAGAGGGCAAGGTCCATTATCATTCTGAAGAATAATCGGTGTAGTTCTTCCTAAAAACTGTACAATCTTCGTTTTATAAACACATTCTTTTTCCAATTCGTCATTCCTTTGATGATGATCTTCACTAGCCATTGCCGACCTTCGATAACAAGAAAAAATAAACAGTTTTTCAGAGAGAGAAGAGATGAGAGAAGTGAAGCCTTTCGGCATTTAAGACCGTGTCGTCATCTCGATGGGGGCATATTCTCCGACGTGTTCCATGTACGACGGACCCACCGAGATATTATTAACGGTCGTGATCTAATCTGGTGTGAATACAGTTTAAGGTAGTCTAGTTGCTGACACAGGAGATAACGATTTGTAATTCATTAAAGAATTCTAAACCGCCCAAAGTGGGACCGTTTCCGGAAGATTTGGTAAGAGAAACAAGGTTAATTTTGCAATTAAGATAACAAAACTAGTCATAGAACATCAAGGTGACCAAATTAGTGATACAAAACCTCTAGCCATATGTTGAGAGTTATAAGAACTCCATTTCCTCCAAAAGTGATAAAAAACTCCAAATCCAAAATAATAATCTAAATTAGATCTTTTCCTATTTCAGAATATCAGGCTTACCCTTTTTTATGCTTTTATTTGTACGAGATATTAATTCCCCAATCTCTCTTAAACTCTCAAACCACCACTGAAACCAGTACCGCGTATATCTTTCATTAACACCATCGCCGCCTCCTTCACCAGCAGCAACACCTCAACCTCCTACTCTTGCACCACCACTAAACCCACTGCAATATCCTGATCCTCCACCAAAATCACCTCCACGACTCCTCTTCCTACCATTACACCTCAATCAAACCCATTTCTATGTCCTTATCTACAAGAAAATTCGAAATACAAATCTCGATTCAACGAAGATTGGGTATTAATTTTTTGAGTTAAATCGATTTGTATCAATGATGATGACGGTGGTGGTACTCCAAATCATATAATTTTACCAAACCTCCTACTCCTCCTCTTCCGATCCAACCTTCATTTTCTGACCATCTCCGAGAATCACTAAACAAAAAGTTGAATCACAATGATGATATATCATTATCATCATCATCTATTGTTTGATTTGAAGAAATTTCACCTCAACCTCAACTATTACAAGAGGTGCGTATTTCATTTTAGGGTTTTTTTGTATCTAATTTCCAATCAGAATCTGATTTCTAAAGAATTTGGTTTTAATTTTATGAATACCAGCTTTCAAAAGATTAACATCGGTATGAATACCTGATGGTGCTGGAATTCGGTCTTTTGTATGGAAGGTAATCAGTTTTCTTTTGATTTTTTAGGTTAAAAATTGAATGAATTTTGAGTTGGGTTTTTACAACAATTAAGGTAAATAAAAATGAATTTTATCTATTTATACGAGAAGAAATGTTTTGTTGTAAATGTGGTTGGAGATGTGTTGAGATCATATGAAACAACAACTGCATCACTAGTGTGGTCTGATGAGGTTTACAAGCGAAGCGAAGTGAAGATTTAGTCATGTATGGGTAGACCTTATAGTCATATGGAGATGTATTTTGCCTATTTGACTGTTCTGAATGGGATTTCTGTATCTAACTCTTCTGCTGTTTAGATTTATGATGTAGTTAAATTTTATTTTGTTTATATTTGCTCCAAACTTATACAACGGTATATAGAAAGTGGAACAGACTTCCACCTAATGTTGCTAGCAACTAGTAACCATAGGTAGGGAGAACATAGATGTACTAATCCACTGGATACGTGTTATTGTTGAGGTGAATGGTATTGTAAAATGGTGAATAGGATGTGGGACGGGCTGGAGCCTAGTAACTATGAGTGTTTTCTAGCAGGTTCAAATGTGTAGAAACTTTTTATTCTCATCGTGGAAATCCAAAAATGGTTTTTGCGCAGTTTTTTTCTTCCTGATTAGTGTTTGTTTTTGGTGCAGCATATGCTTAGTTGCAGTCCTCAACGTGTGGCTGCTTGTTAGTTATGTGTTTACCAAGTTGAGTGATTCATTAATAGATACTTGTGAAATGATTTGTTTGTTTCAATAGTTGAGACCTCTGTGTGTGTCCATGCCTTACAATATTTGTGCGAGTTTCAAGTTATTTTTTTTATAAACCAACACAGGTTATTGGTATTGGTGTGGTCAAACAGAATGAATCATTGTTTGCAATTTTTCTTGCAGTTGAATTCTGACGAAACCAATTACGGTTTCATCTTATTTATGATGAAACTGAAAAATGGTTCCATCGTATTTATGATGAAACCATAATTGGTTCCATCTAATCTTATCCTTACTTAAATTGAATTTTGTTTATGAGTTTGAATTGTTGTTGTGCTTGATAATGGATTAGATGTATGCTAGGATTTGTTACATGAAATTGAAGAAAAGGCCTGAAAATGGTTAGTTTTGTATGTGCATATAGGCTCAGGAGTGGGATACTTGCTCCGTTGGATGTCATTTTGGACATAAAAGTGGAGATGATAAGACGCCGGATGCTTCGTTTGGTCAACCTGGTAATGGAGTGCCTGGGATTCTTCGGACAATGGAGTCATCGCATTATTATTCAGAGAATAACGTTGCTCCGACACGAGAGTGGGTAAGCACAATACAAAATGTCTTTTTATAAATAAGATTGATGCACTAGCTAGTCTTGTTAGTTTGATAGTTCAGACTTTAGACGATGAATTTGCAAGATTGTGGATATATGTGAGGCGCTGAATTAGAAGTAATCCCCTTTGTGACTTGATAAACGTTCCAGTAAGCATTAAATGAACACTGATAAATTGAAAATATGTATTTAGCGTTCACAGGCATCCCTACAAGCCTGAATTTTAGGCTACAAAAGTTAACCTTAGCACATCAGAATGAAACTACTGGCGAGTAACCATTTTTGACATCATCTGTGTCTTATTGTTGTTACCACTCCAGAACTATCAAGAGTTGCTAAAGACTAACGGTTGCTATAATTTCTTTTGTATTAGTAAAGGGTTTAAAGTTGTAATGACAACTAATCTCTCATCAGATGTTCCTGTCAATTATTTTTCGTGGGCTGAGTATGACATTATGGCACCCTTACAACCACAGACATAAAAGGCCCTTGCGGCTTCCTTCATTTCCGACTGTGGTGCCCGAAACTTCCTTTTGCAGGCCCTTGAGATGCTTGAGAAGTCAAATATTCCAATAGATTCCTATGGTGGTTGCCATCAGAACCGTAATGGAGGTAGAAATCATACATATTACTCTGTATAGTGTATCCCATTTTGGTGCCTTATTTTGAAACTTTTGTCCAGCTCCTAGATGGGGTTTATAAAATCATGCTAGAATTATATGCTTAGTGTTTTCTGGTTGGCTTGTGAAGCGATTTTTAATTCTATTAGAGACATAGACCACAAAAATTTAATTTAGCAACTCCGTAAGTGCATGCTACAGTTGCAACATTTATATTATTATTCGATAGCCTAGCATGTATCTTCTGTTGCCTGCTGTTGCTAATAGATAATAGTTTGTTGAGGTTCTTGACGACTAAAATAGGATACCTGTTTTTAGCAATAAACTTTGCACCTGCAATGTCAAATCTCTTGATATATAGTGGTCATGTTTGCTTAACTATTCACCAATCACGTCAAGCTTTCTAGATGTTCATATGGGTATCTTTTGTTATTCATAGTGTACAATTAAATAATAAACTTTCTAGGACATATAAGTTAGTAGACAAGGAAACTTTTTTTAGGTGATCAACTTGATTTTCGATTAGTGATCAACTTGATTTTGGATTGTCTATTGAGAATTTACTTTTTGTTCATTCTTGAGTATTTAAGTTGTATCATTGCTTGCTGACATTAGTTCACTTTGTTGCAGGCTGACACCCGGTTCGCACCAATTATGGTTTCATCTTATTTATGATGAAACTAAAACCGGTTTCATCGTATTTATGATGAAACCAAAACCGGTTTATGATGAAACCTAAACTGGTTTCATCGTATTTATGATGAAACCAAATTTGGTTTCATCTAATTTTTGGTCGGTGGTGGAGGGCGGTCGTGGTGCTGGTGACGGTGGTGCTGATTTTGGGCGATGGTGGTCGGCGGTGGTCGACAGTGGTGGTGGTCGGCGGTGGCTGATAGTGGTGGTGCAATGGCGCAGTGGCGGTGTTGGCGACGCGGTGGTGGTCGGCGGTGGTCAGCGGCGGCGGTGGTGGCCGGTGGTCGATGGCGGCGGTGGTGGTTCGCTGCGCCGGTGGTCGGTAGCGGCGACGGTGGTAGTGACGGTGGGCGGTCGTGGTGCTGGTGGCGGTGCGGCATGTGTTGGAGGTGGTGGTGGTTTTGTCGGTGGCGGTGATGTGTGGTGGTCGGTGCGGCGGATGTGTGGTGGTCGGTGGCGGCGGCGATGTGTGGTGGTCGGTGGCGGCGGTGGTGGTGGTGGTTGCGGCGGTGGCGGTCAGTGGTAGTGGCACGGTGGTGGTGCTGCTGTGGTGTGTTGTTGTGAGAATATAATAAAAATTAAAGGTGGGGTTGATTTTTATTTTTTTTTGGGTGATTTAAACTAGAAGGATAATATTGACAGTTTATGCTAAATGAGATTTTTTGTGAACAATTTGTTTTGTTGGAGTTTTTGTACATAGATAGTGACACCTATGGGGTTATAACTCGCGGCCCGTTAAAATAATGTGGGATAAATGGACGGTTGGATGTGAAGGTGGTGACGGAGGTTGAGAAATTGTACGGATTTGATTGGTTTTAAGTTTAGTTGGTGGAAAATCGACGAGGACCCAGTTTATTAAATTTTTGGTTAGATTGATGATGGTGATGTATGGTATGTGGTACAAGAATGGGGACCTTTGATTTTGTTTGACAATGGGGATCGGACTGTCTATGGACCCAATATTCACCCAGTCTGTTCCTGCTGTCATCACCAAATGGTCTCAATATTACCTGGTCATTGGTCAAGGACCTCAAGGTGTGTGTGGAGAGGCAGGCCCAATATATTTTCTTGTACAAACTTCAAAGAGTATGATTATGATTAGGAAAAATAGGACTAGGTATGCTTATCAATATCTTAGGCTTAGTCTTATGATCTTAGCCTTACTGGTATACCACCTAGTCCAAGTGTTTGTGAATTAATCTTGAAATACCTTTTCATTTGAGTTTGTGAGGTCAGTCTATCCGCTAAAAAATAACGTTAATATAAAAGGATATTAATTAAAATTAAAAAGAATCGAGGGTGTATACACGTAATTCATCATCCGCCACGTGTTAAAGGAGATATACGTGGAAGACATGCAGCCCTAAACATCAAGATATGATGCCGCGTCCCAACACTCAAGGGGCATCCAACATCCACGTGTTCCCATCATCAGACCAATCCAACGTTGAATGATCAAGGAGCACCAAAGGACCGAGCCACCGCGAAGTAGCGTAGTAACCCCAGAGATCAACTTTACTCCATCCCAAGAAAGATCCAAGATCAAGGGTGGGGAGAGATCACGCCGACAGGGATGTGACAGGGGCATCAGACAGTCACCTGACACGTGCAGATTTCCCCATCCACCCGCATTAAACACCCTAGGCATAGGACACGTGTCGAAGATCCTATGGAGAAGAAGATAGCCTACCTTCGTCGCTACACAATGCCGTTAAGAGACGATGGATCATAACGAATATGGCATCGGGTTGGGTACACAAATCAAGACGATAAGGGCACAAATGTCTATAGAAGAGGGCCCCACCGAGGACTCCTATAAATACCCCTCTCCACTAAGAAAGAGGGGTCGACCAATTTCTAAGTGAGAGTAAGAGATAAGAGCTGGAGAGAGAGAAATAGTAAGAGTTAGTAGTAGATTTATCTTCTTCCTAGCTTCGTTATTCACTCCAAAGTCATTCGACTATCTTTGTAATCCCCAGATGCATAGTGAAACAACTACCCCCGTGGACGTAGGCCTTAATGCTGAACCACGTAAATCATCGTCTCATTTATATTCCGCACTTTATCTTCTGTTTTACTTATTATGCTTTTTTATATTACATATCGTGTATAGATCGGTTTTAATTTCTCCCCTGTGGCTAGACGAGGACGAGCCCGATGGCTCTGAGTCTAATAAACTCCGGACTTATATCGTTTTATATGTATTATATTACTCTCAATGATTTTATATGTAATGCGGATATTGTTTGTGAACATGAAGATACTATCATTATTTCTGTGTTCACAATTTGGCGCTAGAAACAGGGAACCACAGAATGTGCTATGGCATATCGAACCACACGCAGGTCTGCTACTGGTGAATACCCTTTCCTCCTCACTTATGGGGCCGAAGCAGTCATTCCAACAGAGATTATCATGCCAACCACCAAGACCGAAGCATGGGAGAAAAACCTCACAGCGGATATGATGTTGGAAAGACTCGATGACCTAGAAGAGAGAATGGAAACAACGCTACAAAGGATGGAAAACTACCAAAGAAGATTAGAAAGAGAATACAACAAGAAGGTTAAGCTTAGAAATTTTGTAGAAGGACAGTATGTACTGAGAACTATACCCCAATACCAACGAGCCTCTTTAATCGGGCCACTTCCTTGGCTGGTTGGCATGATAATCTCCGTTGGAATGACTGCTTCGGCCCCATAAGTGAGGAGGAAAGGGGATTCACCAGTAGCAGAACTGTGTGTGGTTCGATATGCCCATAGCACATTCTGTGGTTCCCTGTTTCCAGCGCCAGATTGTGAACACAGAAATAATGATAGTATCTTCATGTTCACAAACAATATCCGCATTACATACAAAATCATTGAGAGTATGTACTGAGAACTATACCCCAATACCAACGAGCCTCTTTAATCGGGCCACTTCCTTGTAGAAGGTTAAGCTTCAGCAAGCTGGAAAAGAGCCTTATATTGCAATTACGGTGGTCTTGAGTTCGGACTGTGACAACAAAGACTTCAATCGGGCCACTTCCTTGGCTGCCTCATTCGCTGCCTCGTCCCGAGATCCTGACAAACCTTCATAATACTTAGTCTGACCCTGCTGCTGCACTAAGGAAGATTGAGCTTCTTTAAGCTTTTCATTTGCAAGGTTAAGATGTCCCTCGAGCTCTGAAAAAGAAGACACAAATGGGTTAGAGAATTAGAATTACGGAACCGCTCATGACTAAACAAATGTATACCTTCGACACTAGCCGAAGATATCTCATATTCATTAACTACAGCGTCCCGGGCTTCGTCAAGAAAATCATACTCGTTCGAAATTTTCTTATAATCCAATCGAAGATTTGTGAGAGAAAACTGACACTCATCCAACTCTACCTGCTTTATGGAGTCTAAATGATGAAGGCGATTGACTTTGTTACTCATTTCTTCTATCCCTTTAGTAAGCCTGTACATATTAACTTCAAGATCCTTCTCAGATTCAACTAAACGAGCAACATCATCCCGAGAGGATGTTAAATCTTTACCAAGGGCATGGGCCTCTGCCGGAGCAATGTCCCTTTCCCTGATAAGCCGATGTATATAATCCCGGACATCAGGATCATGAGACAAATGAGCCTGGCGCAATTCTTCTTCCAAGGATACTACTTTATTTTCTAGACGCAAAATATCCTCACGCGCCTCACGAAGGTTCTCACGAGTCCACAATAAAGTACCATTAAATAAGTGACGGTCGGAGTTAAAACTATTTTGCATATCAACCATATGCTCCCGTCTCTCTCGATGCCGAGCCACCAGTTCGTTATGTTTATCGGCCAGGCATTCCACTTCTCATCTTCGTCCTTAATCTTCGTTACTAATTCCGTGATTCGAGAAGCTTGGCGAGTCCTCTCACTTCGGAGCCATGCTAACTCTTTGACATCACCCGCTGAAGATAGGGTCGGGAGACTCAGACAACACACTAAGAAGACGAAAGGGAGAGACGAAGAAGAGTGCTAGGGAAGGAAACGAACCTTTGGAAGACGAAGCCTCGTTACGAACCTTCTCCAACTCACTACGAACAAGAGCGAGTTCAAGACGAAGTTTCTCCTCAGACGCACCAAGCTGCTCTCCCTCCTTCAGCCTATTCTTCAACTCCAATATCTCCTTGTCCTTAACAACGATGAGTGCAGTGCCTCAGCGGAATTCAACTCCTTTTCTCTATGACGAATCTTTGCCTCCAGCTTAAGAGCCTTCTCCTTGAAGAACTGGTACAGAATATGGTTGCAGTGTTCGCTCCTCACTATCTGCGTTGATAACAAAACAAATAATGACGGTCAATAAAAAGACATCACATCATCCATCTTAGGGGGATTTACGACGATTTACCTTGAGAATGCGTTGCTGGGGGAAACCGTACTGATACCCATCAGCTGTGGCCATCATATCAACAATGGAAGAAGGTGGATCGGCTAGAAGACTGGCAGAAGTATCCCCCAAGTCCTTTTCCCAGGCCTCTGAAACATCATCTAGAGAGGTTAGCTTCATTTTCTGATGGGTGAAAGCGTCAGAATCTTTCTCACCAGGGACCACGGGAGCGGGATTCGGCACGCACATCAGGCCCCTCTTCATCAACCAACTAAACGTTGCATCGTATTCATCATGCATCACGAATTTTTAGAAGCCTTCAGAAGATGCAGCGGTGGGGGTCCCAGCATCAGTAGCGGTCTCTTCGCCAGCGGAACTTTTCTTGGCTTCGGCCTCCTTGGTGGCACGAGCTTCACCATCCTCTCAATCAGAACTTTCTTCCTATGCCATTTTCCCACCCCCACCCCCACCAAGGACGTCCCACTGATCATTCGGAGAAAGCAGAGAGAAGTCTGAAGTTATCCCCATGGCAGCACCAACATCAACCTGACCTCCGACAGAATCGATCTTCCCAGAAGAGAATTCTTGGTTAGGGTTCGTTAATTGGAGACCAGTAGCTTCGTTCCCTTGAACATGTCCAGATTCGATGGGAGGATTGTTCACCATGGTTTCAGACATAATCTTCTCTCTACCATCTTCGTCACCAACATTTTCAACACCGTCCTGACCAGGAGGGGAGGTATCCGTACGTTCCTCATCATCGGTAGCTTCTTCATCAGAGTTTTCTCCATCATTCACCGGGCTGTTGACCTCAGGGATTTTCATCTCCTATTCACCGGCAGTAGAAGACTGAAGGGGAACGATCTTTTTCTTCTTCGAAGCCTGACACGAACACATGATCAACTTCTGATTTCAGGGGAAACCATACATACAACAATACATTATTATATGGAACCGTACCTTGACAGTGGCAGTGCTCTTCAAAGGAAGAACCGCATCAGAACTCTCCTCTCCATCCTCATCAGTAACATCGACGGCATAATCAGAGTTCATACCAGCAAAGTTCAACTTCCAAGGGCAGAAGTCACCGTAACGAGACGGAGCACTAGCATGAGGCTGACTACCAGCAACAAGACGCCACCCATGTTGACCAGGCACCAAACCATAGGCCCAAGGACCGATGATTTCAATAATGGTGGCATGCCATTCATAATCATGATCACGCTTGAGTCGCTCACTCTTGGAAAAAAGCCTTTGAGAAGGAATCCCTTCGGTACCAGGGACATAACGAAGCTTCGAGTCACTTACCTCACTTAGAAGACGAACCTCACCTTGAGAAGCGGCAATCATACGAAGACCTACACTCCATGGCTTACGATTTCTACCATTGACGTAATCTCCGAAAGAAGCGTTGAAGTTCTCAGGAGTGTACCAATCTTTCTCAGCAGGGTTGGGAACATAGCATGTCATCATCGTTTCGCCTTTACTCCGAAGATAACACTCTTTCAGCGTTCGAAGATAATTTCCACTCAGTTGTACCACCGAATGACAGTGAGTATGAGGAGTGGAACCCTCACGATCGGATAGAACATCATAATAAAAAGAGTCCCCCGACTTATACAGAGGCAACATCATACCAGCTTCGAAGGCCCCCACAGTTTTCAGCAAATTGAAGTCATCGTACTTAGAGTTCGCGATCATATCATAAGTAAGATCGTCATCTGGTACATAAAACTTGACATCAAAAGCTTCGAGGCCATGCTTTACCTTGAACGCTTCGAGATCAACATGCTTAAAAGTAACCTTCTTCTTGGAAACCGAGACGCTTCGTATAACTGGGGCAATGTCAGAACTAGCAGTTTTGACCGACGACGGTTTCTTCGGAGGAATCATATATGAAGCTTTTCTTTTGGTTGGCATATTCCTCGATAGGTACACCTTCGGTGTAGCGCCTTTAGCAGAAGATTCTTTCACGGGAACGGTAGACTGTGGAACCTTAGGCTTCTGAGAAGGCATCGTAACCGGGGAAACAGAACGAAGAGGCAGCACATTCAGCGGTTCAGCACGCTGAGAAGAAGGATGTTGCAGATTTATCGTTTCAGCGCGTTGAGAAGAAGTATTAACGGAAGGACGGTTAAATGCGTATCGAGAACCCTTCGGTGGATCCCCCTTCTTCGTAGATGTAACCCTGGGACCTGACGAAGATAAAGTCTTATTAGTATGAAGATCCGGTTGAGAAGACCTAGATGGGCCACCCTTCGGCGGCGATATATCAGGACTTCTATATGGAGGAGATCTGTAAGGGCTCGATGGTGGAGTTTGATAAGGGATTCGTTGACGATCCCTCATGCCTACAATGGGCAGAAAAAGGAACAGAGGTTAAATAGGAAGACAACAAAAATCATGAAACGGAATCTAGGATCATCACAGTTCATAAGGAATACTTCCAGAAAAATGATCAGTTTTGATAGATTCTACAAAATCTAAAAGCTCTAATCCAACTATGATCACTTTAACGAAGTTCTAAACGATCAACAGAGACGTTCTAGGTTTTGTGATAAAGAACAAGGGCAAGTATATATACTTTCGTATTTTATGTTCTTCATCACAAAACCCAGAAATAGCAGCAGCAGAAAAAAGAAAAAAATCAATCAAGGTAAGAAGAACACCATACCTGAATCGGAAGCGTTATGAAAAGAACGAGGACGATCTGCAAGCACATGATGAACAACGACAGCAGTGGGCCTCTGAAGATCTTATCAGGTTTGACTCCAAGCAGCACCAACAGAAGTTAAGAGCTAAAGAACAAAAAAAAAGAATGAAGAGGTTCAGAGAAGGGAATGAAAAGTTATGAACTAACAAGAATGAAGAAGAGAATAAATTTTATTTCACTTGCAACTTCTCTCATATTTATAACACAAACATAAAACCGTCACATGTTCAAGGAGAAGTTATTGTTAGGAGTGGGAAACGTGCCCTAAGAATAAGGAGGAGTTAATGAGAGGAGCGGGGAAGACTATGAAGAAAGTTTTTTTTCAAACTTTAACCAATTTCAAACTTGAAGAAAAGGGGCAAATTGTATACACGTAATTCATCATCCGCCACGTGTTAAAGGAGATATACGTGGAAGACATGCAGCCCGTCAACATCAAGATATGATGCCGCGTCCCAACACTCAAGGGGCATCCAACATCCACGTGTTCTCATCATCAGACCAATCCAACGATGAATGATCAAGGAGCACCAAATGACCGAGCCACCGCGAAGAAGCGTAGTAACCCCAGAGATTAACTTTACTCCATCCCAAGAAAGATCCAAGATCAAGGGTAGGGAGAGATCACGCCGACAGGGATGTGATAGGGGCATCAGACAACCGCCTGACACGTGCAGATTTCCCCAACCACCCGCATTAAACACCCTAGGCATAGGAAATGTGTCGAAGATCCTATGGAGAAGAAGATAGCCTACCTTCCTTGCTACACAATGTCGTTAAGAGACGATAGATCAGAACGAAGATGACATCAGGTTGGGTACACAAATCAAGACGATAAGGGCACAACTGTATATAGATGAGAGCCCCATCGAGGACTCCTATAAATACCCCTCTCCACTAAGAAAGAGTGGTCGACCAACTTCTAAGTGATAGTAAGAGATAAGAGCAGGAGAGAGAGAAATAGTAAGAGTAAGTAGTAGATTTATCTGCTTCCTAGCTTCGTTATTCACTCCAAAGTCATTCGACTATTTTTTTAATCCCCATATGCATAGTGAAACAACTACCCCCGTGGACCTAGGCCTTAGTGCTGAACCACGTAAATCATCGTCTCATTTATATTCCGCACTTTATCTTCTGTTTTACTTATTATGTTTTGTTGTATTACATATCGAGTATAGATCGACTTTAATTTCTCCCATGTGGATAGACGAGGACGAGCCCGATGGCTCTGAGTCTAATAACCTCCGGACTTATATCATTTTATATGTATTCTATTACTCTCAAAGATTTTATATGTAATGCGGATATTGTTTGTGAACACGAAGATACTATCATTATTTCTGTGTTCACAGAGAGAGAACAAAATGAGATATGGGGAAAGAAAAGAAAAAACATGGTCGGCTTCATAATTAGGATCAGGTGTAAATACTTGGGTGACTTGGAATAAAACATGTTTACTGACACAAAAACTCTTCACAAGCTTACAATACAAAAAACCTTCGGGCATTCTTGTTTCA
The DNA here is from genome assembly GCF_003573695.1 of Papaver somniferum. Lineage (NCBI taxonomy): Eukaryota > Viridiplantae > Streptophyta > Magnoliopsida > Ranunculales > Papaveraceae > Papaver > Papaver somniferum. The sequence continues at coordinate 28,637,537 of NC_039361.1, read as the reverse complement.
CCACCATTGTGTCGTTGGGGTGCGGAAGCAATAGAGGTAATAGTGGTGGACCTGGTGGTGAAACAAGAATGTCTTGTGTTAGGTTGAATTATAATGAATTAATCTTGGTTGAGTCAGCCGAGCGATGAAATTTCGCCAAGACGAGATTTTCTTTAGAAAATTAGTTGAGATGACTAAATAGGGCAAAAATTGGTTGAGTAAGTTGAGTTTACAAATTTAACTAACCCAAATTGAATTGAAGAAGCAGTAAGTGTGGGCTTAATTTCACTTTTTCTTGTTATTTGTTTCTGAAAAGACGAGGGTACCCAAACACACCACAATCTTTTTGTTTCAACCTATAGTTCCGCTTACCAAGTGTGATCGTCTATGGACAAATTCGAGAAAATACAACAACTTTGGTATTTACACTTTGTGTGATTGTCTATGGATACGAGATCGAGACAATACGACTACCAAAGTGTGATACTTCATAATAGGTTCGGACTTAACCAAACTCTATAGGATCATTATCAAGTATATCGGAGTTAACGTAAAGTGCAATTTACTTTAAATTATATAAACAAATATAATTGCGTAAAACAAAAGTAAATCACACAGCAAGATTTTGTTAACGAGGGAAACTACAAGTGTAGAAAAACCCCGGGACCTATTCCAGAATTGAATACTCTCGGAATTAAGCCGATATACAAAATCTACACCAACTTTGTATAGTTGAGACCAAGCAACTACCCCTAGTTCACTTAGTTTCCTCAGTATCCCTGCGCTTCCGACTTCGAAGGTCACGCACTGGTACAATTCCTTTGGATCGTATTCCAAACAAAGGAACAACGAATATGTTTGGTAACAACTCTATTGATTCTTTCCAAGATAAAAGATATCCCAAGTCATAGGCAAAGGCTCTTCCGTTTAATCTAATAAACTCATTTGCCTGGTTAGATCAATCTATCCAATCACTACCAAAGAGATATATTGAGAGTGCCGATCTCGCGCAACTAATCAATCGAATAAATCCGATTCTAGTTGGATCCCAGCCGATCAAGGTTTGTGCACACACAATGATATGAGAACTAATAAGAAATCTTCTTCGTCTTCAAATCTTCTTTAATCTTCAAATAATAACTTGCACAGCGCCACTTGAATCTCTTGAGATCAATCACGCACGGAATGGAGTCTGTTAACAATGGATTATCACAAGATGTCTTTAGATCTAACAACAGTTCTAAAGATCCCGTCGACATTTCGATCTAGTTTGAGTGAATATTATATCAAAAGAGAAGATTCTCAAGAATAAACAAAGTAGGCGCAATCAAAGTTTCAACAACCGTTAGTCAATCAAATCAATCGAAAACTAATAACACCGCAATTATCTAGTTTCCCACCAACGGTACTCGTATAGCTTCTTGATCCCATAGAATTCTTTAAATGAGCGGTGGTAAGAGATTTCACCTAATTAGGATACTTTTTTCTCCGAATAGACGGCTCCACCAGAAACAACAAGAAATGAAGATTGTCTGGCTCTTAGGATAGTTTGCTAGAAATGCAAACTTAGGTATTTATATACCAAAGATGTTTGGACATCAAGGAATTTCCAAAACCGAAAATATTCTCAAGATTTGCAATGAATGGAAAAATTCGGTTTTCCTAATTCCAATAAATGCTTGTCCAATATTTCTGAAATCTCTCAATAGAAAATCTTTAATTAGTAAATGCACATTACTAATTTTTAATCTCTAGAGATATGCATTTAATTCCTGGTAATTAAAGCATATAAAACCAAAAACCTTAATTAAAAGATTCTCAATTTATTTCGGCACAGGATCTCCTTGAGTACTAAGGAATATCTTTGAACAATAAAAGATAAGAGTTATTGTACGTGTTCAAAGTATGTTGACATCTTTTTCATTTTAAATCCTTATTTCATATTTACATGAATTTACATTCTTGGAACCGGTTATACCACACTTACAAACAAGTTTAGAATTGGTTTCCCTGTATTCCAAGACAACTATGTGATTGATCAAATATCAAATCACATACGTGGGTTCAATCGGTTCTACCAATCACAAGGATCAGTTATACCTCAGTATGGAAATACTTGTGATCGGTCACACAAGTTACAAGGATCAGTTCCATATTCCCGTGGTATTTCTTGTGATCAGTCATACCAGTTACCAGGATTGATTACCAATTAAAAGGATCGATTACACAATATTCTGTGATCGGTCACACCAATTACTAGGATCGGTTACACCAATTACTAGGATCGGTCACACCAATTACAAATATCGATCATACCATCACATGGTGATTACTTAGGATCGGTTACACCAATTAATAAAAACCAGTCATATCAAATCATAAGTTAGGCATTGTGATTAGTTACACCGAGATACATAACATAGTTACGATCGGTCCTACCATCTCACACATATTGGTCATCCAAAGATTTGTAATGAATAACCGGACCAATAAGCCTAATGATTTCCCTTTCGATTCACGAAACAAGTTCATGAATATACTTCCTTTAAAAGAATGTAAAACATTGTTTCCTAGGATGAAATCTTCACCATAACCCATTGGACTTTGGTACTGAGGTTTTGCCCAACACAAGGCTTTGGTCTAACATTTGTCCAACGTTAGGGCTTGGTACCTAGACCAGACGTTGTCCCAAGTTGACTAGGTTAAGTCTTAACTTTTGTTTAATAATTATTAAAAGATTCATATAAAATGTAATTATTAAGGAGTTTACTATAATACCCTTCAGTTTCCTTAACATTTACAAAATTCTGAAACCATCTAAAGTTGCACAGAAAACCTTATCATAACCTGTTAGAGCACTACTCGGTCAAACTCGCATGTGTTGCTATCTCAAGCATGTTTGTCAATGTTAGTGATCAAAACTATAAGTCTTGATTTCTAGTCTCTTATAGATAAGTCTAGGACTAGGATAGTAAGTGTAGTTGAGCTCAAGGACTTCATGGCGATTCATCATACAAGTAGAAGGACTACTCAAGGAACCGGTGGAACTTCTCGACAAAAAGGTATGTGGAGACTTGAACTTATCTATCACTCAAAAGTCTATCTATTCTATCTCCTACTCTTTGAGACAAAAGTCGTATGCTATATATATAGACTAGATCATACACATTTGGTATTTCGAGCCGAGTATACCTCGCCTATCTATATCTCGAAATATGTATTGGTAAGATTTTCGCTTCGACCAAGTTTATCTTTACCTAGTGAAGAAAGTCATGAGTGTTTCAATCACTTTGAAAATTGCTTTGACGAGAAATGGTGTAACAACTATATAACGTCCTCTAAGAATGTTTCAATGATTGGAATGAGAGTTTAGATTACATAACCAATGTATTACTTGAACCGAAGTTCTCTAACTTTGTTGATCAAGAGAACCGGAAGTATGGAAAGTGCCAAGTCCGCGAACTGCCGAAGTTCTCAAACCCGAGATTTTCTACTGGAGTTGACAAACTACTTGCGTGAGCCCAGTCCGCGAACCCAGTTTGCGAACCGGCGAAGTTCTCAAACTCGAGAATTTCTTCTGGAGTTTGTAAACTCTGTCCGGTATCTTAAGTCCGCGAACCTAGTCTGCGAACTTGAGAAGGTTATATATCTAAAGATGATCTCTGAACTTAATCTTAAAAGACTAAGGAATGCTTTTGCAAACCGTGGCTATTAAAGTTCATGAACCAATTCTTATGAATCAAATCATCTTTGCTTCAATTGTGTCTTGCGTAGTTACATAAGATTTCCTTGCAATTGAACAACTCTCTTAACTAGTTCATTTGAGTCATTTGAACTAGTTATGGTGAAGAAGAACATGGTTGGTATGAAATGTTCTTATGGTTAACCTTTTTGGTTAGACTATTGTTGAACCAACAATGTACGAGTTTGGGTACGGTTTACAAACCTAGAAGTGTACAGTCATTTGTGTATGACAAGCTAAGTTTTCGATCTAACGGTTGAGAAATATTAGCTTGAATCTAAATCAGGTTTTCATCTAAAAGTGGATATTGATTGCTTTGTAACTAAGGCAAAACCCTGATTTGAAAGACTATATAAGGGGACATCTAGCAACTCTGCAAAACTAATCCCCACACCTTACGTGTGTTACTAGTTTGCGTGCTAGATTCAGTTCTCCTTTAACCTTTGATTTTCTTCTTCTAAAACCAGGTTAACGACTTGAAGACTTCATTGGGATTGTGAAGCCAGACCGATACTACTTTTATCGTAGTTGTGTGATCTGATCTTGCATCTTCTATCGTAATAGTACAATCATATTGATTGGCTAGAGATTGTTTGATTTCTCCGATAGGCAAGATATAAAAAGTAATCACAAACACCTTCATCTCATTGTTTGTGATTCCACGACATCTTGTTTCGCTACCATACGATTAAGATTGTTTTGAGGTGATTGATTAATCTAAGCCGTTCTTAGGGAATATAAAACCGGATTATCAATTGGTTCATGTTCACCTTGATTATTATCAAAAGACGGAACAAAAACTTTAGGGTTTTTCTGTGGGAGACAGATTGATCCTCTGATAGACTTGTCTGTGTGAAACAGATTTGTTTATTGTTAAAGCCTGCGATTTTGGGTCGTAGCAACTCTTAGTTGTGGGTGAGATCAGCTAAGGGAATCAAGTGCGCAGTATCCTGCTGGGATCAGAGGCGTAGGGAATACAACTGTACCTTGGATCAGTGGGAGACTGATTGGGGTTCAACTATAGTCTAGTCCGAAGTTAGCTTGGAGTAGGATAGTGTCTGTAGTGGCTTAATACAGTGTGTATTCAATCTGGACTAAGTCCCGGGGTTTTTCTGCATTTGCGATTTCCTCATTTACAAAATTTCTGGTGTCTGTGTTATTTCAGTTTCCGCATTATATTGTTTATCTTTATAATTGAAATAATACAGGTTGTGCGTGTAGATCATCAATTGGTATACTCCAACCTTTGGTTGTTTGATTGTCATTGATTGATCCTTGGACATTGGTCTTTGGTACCATCCAAGTTATTCCTTGTGTTTGATTAGGACTCACTGATTTCTATTAGCTTGAGTAAATCAAAACAACAGAGAGATATTAACTCCTTGAGATACTTTTACCTAGATTGAGTCTGACTGTCTAGTTGATTCTCTAGAAAGTATTTCGGAGTTAGTCCATACAGATTGCTAAGCGAAATATTGGGTGGTGTTGTTAGACCCCCGCTTTTTCATAACCCAGTTATCCAACTCCTCCCTGGACTGACCACAACACCAGCTCTGTTTCTTGTCCTTTCATCGGTTGCGACAACACCAGCTCTCTTCCTGCACCGACAGCAACACTTCATCCAAAGAACTATCTGAACCGATTACAGTCATACTGAAATTGCTTAACTAAGACAGAATCATCCAACACTGACCACTGCCTTACTAATTCTAGCCATGGAAACACTTCACTTATACTCAATTTCAGACCATATGAGACTCCTATTGTATATAAACCAGGATCAACCACCACTGCAATCATTTCCATTTACCAGCAAACTCTCGTCACCACCTTACTGAACTCAAATCGATTGACCAAACCACGATAAACTGACCACAACGCCAATCTCCATTCTCAAGAACAAACCCCAATCTTCATTCTTAACTACATCACCAACAAACTGTTTGTCCTTTACCAGCAAACCATCTTCAGTTCAAGACTTCATCTTCCAAATCCACCACCAGACTACTTTTTCTTATGTCTGAAATCCATGGCACACAACTTCAACATTAGCAGATTCATTTCTTTCTTGTTCAAATTCTTCTTCATTCCTAACGGAACATCTCATTTCAGATCCTATTTCTCTGTCAGTTCTGGATTCAAAACTCTACAATAAGCAAACCCTAGTTTCTCAATTGACCCAGAACTCTAGAATCACCACCAATTTATCTTCCTTGTCTCAATTTATAACAAACCCATTACTAATTTATATTTTCTCTGTCAAACCCTAGACAAAACCAGTAACAAATTCAACTATTTCTTGTCTTCTTCTAGATTCAAATTCCAGTTCTAACAACAAACAACAACATCAACAGCTTTAGCAGAAACTGAATCCACCCATCTCCTCAATCAATTCCAACCTAAACAACTTCTGAATCAAACAAAACCTTATTTTTCGAATCAAATCAAACCCCCAATTTATTGATTCGAATCGAAACCCAAATATCGTTAAATTAAAACCCAAATTTCACTAAATTAAAACCCATATTGTTGTTTGTTCGAACTGGTGGTGGTGATTCTGGTGGTGGAGTGGTGTTACAGCAGTTGAGGTGGTGGGGAAAAAACAAGGAAATTGATGATGGTGGCTGCGGTGAGAAGGAAGAAGGAATAAAAGAGAAATGATTTATCCTCAATCTTGTTTTGGTATTAACTAAGACTAAATTACTGAGGCACCCAGAATTTATGTTTAGGGGTACTTGTGAATTATAATAATTTTGGGGTACATTTGTAAACTGATAATTTTATAATATTTTTATATTTTATAAAATTAAGTGAAGCCTGGTCATAAACAGTCAATGACAGTCAACGTCTGGTCCAGGTACCAAGCCCTAACGTTGGACAAATGTTAGACCAAAGCCTAGTGTTGGTCAAACCTGAGTACCAAAATCCAATTATCCCTTGTTTTTAATACTCTATATTCTATATTTCTGAATTTTGTAATTATCAGTACATGATGTTGTGCCCTCAATTGGGTATTTTGTGTGTATCAATGGATGCGTATGATGTCTCTTGTAGTTGTTGTAGATTATAACGAGGTATTTTTATACCTCGATTTGGTATTTTGTATGTACCATGGCCTGCTTTTTTCGTCTTCTAATTTCTAGTGTTTCTTCTAATTTTTAATGTTTCTAGCTAGTAAATTGTTTGTTTCTGCAGTAACTTATTTTACTTAAGTAAATCCTTAGCATGCTTTCTGAAAAAGCGGGGGCCTAACAACCTCACCCAATATTTTGTTAAGGCAATCTGTATGGATGAACTCCAATATAATTCCAAGAGAATCAACTAGACAGTCAGACTCAATCAGTGGAAATATATCCAAGAGTTGTATCTTTGTTTCACAATGTAATCAACAAATAAAACAGATAGAAATCCGCGAGCCTGATTATTATGTGAAACAACTTGAACGGTACCAAAGACTAATGTTCAAGTGTCAATCAATTTATATCAACAACCAAAGATTGGATTATCTAATTGATTGAACCACGCACAACCTGTGATATTTCAATTACATAAACAAATATAATACGGAAAAGAAATAACACAGACACCAGAAATTTTGTTAACGAGGAAATTTCAAATACAGAAAAACTCCGGGACCTAGTCCAGATTTGAATACCACACTGTATTAAGCCGCTACAGACACTAGCCTACTCCAAGTTAACTTCAGACTGGAATGTAGTTGAGCCCTAACCAATATCCAACTGATCAAGGTACATTCATGTTCTTACGCCTCTGAATCCCAGCAGGACTCTGCGCACTTGATTCCCTTAGCTGATCTCACCCACAACTAAGAGTTGCTACGACCCAAAGTCGAAGACTTGATAAACCAATCTTTCTCACACAGAAAAGTCTATTGAATAGATAAATTTGTCTCCCACGGAAATACCTATGAGTTTTGTTCCGTCTTTTGATAAATCAATGTGAACAGGAACCAATTGATACACCTGTCTTATATTCCCGAAGAACATCCTAATAATATCAATCACCTCACAATAATCTTAATCATATGGTAGCGAAACAAGATATTGCGGAATCACAAACGATGAGATGAAGATGTTTGTGACTACTTTTTATCTTGCCTATCAGAGATTAAATCTCGAGAAAATCTTAGAGAAGATAATACTCAATACGATAGAAAACAGCAAGATCAGTTGACGCAACTACAGAGAAAATAGTTGGGCATGGCTTCACAATCTCAATGAAGTCTTCAAGTCGTTAACCAACATGGTTTTGGAAAAACCTAAGGTTAAAGGAGAATCGACTCTAGTCGCAACTAGTATCACACAGGAGGTGTGGGGATTAGGTTTCCCAGTTGCTAGAGTTCTCCCTTATATAATCTTCAAATCAGGGTTTGCAATCAATGCTACCATGGTAACAAAGCATTAAATATTCACCGTAAGATGAAAAACTGATTAGACTCAAGCTAATATCTTTCAATCGTTAGATAGAACTTAGCTTGTTACACACAAATGAAAAGTGACTTCATTTAGATATGAGTAACCGTACCTAAGCGTGTGCACCTTGCTGGCTCAACAATAGTTAACCGAAGTTAGCCATATGAACACTTTCATATCAACCTTATTCATCTTAACCATAACTAGTTCAAATGACTCAAATGAAACTAGTTCTAGAGTTGTTCAATTGTTTATATTCTCATAGAAGTATACAAGACACAATTGAAGCAAAATCGATTTTGATTCACTCGAATCAATTCATGAACATTATATCCACGGTTTGCAAAAGATTGCATTCCTTAATATATAAATGTATTAGTTCATGAACAAATCGATTTTAGAACATAACCTACTCAAGTATGCAAACGGGTACGCATACCTAAGTGGCCGGACTAAGTTTGGGTTCGCCAGTATGCGAAGGGATACACATACCTCCAAACTCAGCTGAATTTCCGGACATGAACTTTACGCCAGTACGCATACGGGTATGCATACTAAGTTCCCGGACTTTCATTACCAACCAGTACACATACGGGTATGCATACTATGGTTCCCGGACTTGGAATAACTTGCAACAGTTTAGCATACAAGTATGCATACTGTGTTATATCCAATCATGGTTAATTGTTCTGAACTCTCATTTCAATCATTGAAATATTCTTAGAAGACGACAATAGCTGTCTCACACAAACTATTAGCTTCAAAGCAATTTTCAAGTGATCGAATGATCAATACAAAACATTTAGAGTCCACATCAAATGACTGTCTCACAGAAATAATGTAAGATGTTACCAGGAGATTTTGACATGATCATCTTTTGAATTTCGTCAAGAATATAAGATGAACTTGGTTAAAGCGAAAGCTTACTAACACATATTTCGAGAAATATGTAAGCGAGTTAAACTCAGCTCGAAATATCAAATGTGTATAATCGAAGTCTATATAGCTATACGACTTTTGTCTCAAATAGGAGATATAGTAGATAGATTTTTGAGTGATAGATGAGTTCAAGTCTCAACATACCTTTTGTTGATGAAGTTCCACAAGCTCCCATTAGTAGTTTTTCGTCTTCAATCGATGAACGCCGTGAAGTCTAATGCTCAACTACACTTACTATCCTAATATGAGACTTAGTTATAAGTAGAATATAAATCAAGATTTATAGTTTTGACAACTAAACTTGACAAACAAGCTTGAGATAGCAACACTTGCGAGTTCGACCGAGCAGTGCTCTAACACTTTCTGCAGTAACTTGTTATAGTTATTAGTAATGCTTATGTAGTGTTTATATCACATAAAACTGATGATTTATAAACATATAATGCAGCGTATATATGTTTGATTATTGAATTGTTGTATTTATTTTAAATCTTTCAGTATGGGTAGCGAGGATAGGGATTTTTTTGTAAGTATGATAAATGTCAAGTACCGAGACTTGTACGGTTGTGATTGTAAAGTTGGTACAAGTGGAGATGGTTTGCATGGTTTGCATAGGTTGGTAAATGGACATGGTTTTCATCCAAAACTGAATCTATTTGGTGATGATAATGGGTTCTCATTTGATACGTGTGATAACTAATAAATGTACTTTTCATTTTGGAGCAATGGGAAAGTAGATGAAGATAATTTTATAAAATTGCATGTATGTACTGTTAATGGTGTTATAGATTGGGGTTTCCTGATAATACTAGTGGTGTTAGTGGAGTTAGTGATCTGATAAAATTTCAAAGTTCCAGGAAGAAGGTACTTATTAGTAAAATAATTATGGTTAGGAAGAGTCTTAAACGTAATAAACATGATAACAACCAGATTAAGAATACTGAGATAAGACCAACAATGATGGATTTTTTTTTACGAAGAGGAAGTCATTATTAGTAGAAATTGTTGAAAACTGGACGTGCAAAATTCATATTTCTCTCATATGGACGTGTTATTTCATATTCCTAATTAAGGAACTCTCTACTGATGGAGGTCAAAAAATAAATATTAATGACATATTCATTCCTTTTGGTGTCCTCACAACAAAACTTTAACTCGAGGTAATATCGTATTCCGTCAGATGTACAGACCAAATGAAGCAGCAAAGTCTCGATAAAATAGCGAGGAAACATCATTTGTCATTTATTCATGGGTAAAGTTACCTATGTTATTAGAGTTTTGACTCCAAAAAAATATAATTGGGAAACTCGGAGAGGAAACAAATCATCCCCGAAAGAAAAACTTTACGTATTCCTTATATCAGACATATAGACCAAATGAATAAGCGAAGTCTCAATAAAATAAGGAAATATCATTTGTTTTCATCTCCATGGATGAAAAATAACAAAGTTATCAAATTTTTCAGCCCGAAAAAATCAAATTAGGAAATTCAGAGATGAAGCAAATCATCCCCGAGAGAAACACTTTACTAACAAATCTCCATTAAAAAAATATACGGAAGGATACATCGATGCAGTTAGGGTGAGATTTGTAAAGAGAGAGACTACGAGAGTTTCTGGTGTTTTCTCAACACACCTTATTAATAGTCAGTGTGAACTGGTCAACCTTACCAGTAATGGCGGACAAACATGGCAGAAATTTTATTTGAAACTTCATATAAGAAGAACCTTTGTTCCAGACACGATACCTATACCAGTATTGATGCATCCTGATTTCTTGTTAACATGGATGCATATATGTCTTGAATTTCATCTGAAATTTCCTGCAAAATAAATTTTGTTCCTAACATGATACTTATATCAGCATTGATGCCTCCTGAATAGATAGGTTGAAGCCATCCATAAGCTGGAAAAACTTTATGTAACCTACGTCAATCCAGTACAGGAGATTGGTACAATTTTAGAGAGGATGAGTACACGGGTCCTCGAAATATAAGAGCAAGAGGTGTCTTATGTCATTGAGCTCTCAATGTTTGGCAGGGGAAGAATAACACCATTATTTATTCCCTCAAGAGCAAGCATCAAGGTGGTATGCTGCATTGTAGCGATGCAGTTAGGGTGAGATCCATAAAGGTATGTACTTCTTAGTTTGTATGTTCATTATTATATAATCATGCCTCCTGATCTATCACTGACGAAGGCATTTCCTCTTTGGGTTCGAGTTTCTTGAATAATCCACTTTCGTATTTGAGAACCAAGTACATGCCTCACCATTCTCGCAACGCACAATACCAAAATCTAGAGGGTAACTCTGTCCAAAATATACACTACAGGCTAGGGGAGTGCATGCTTCAGTGGTTCAAGTAACTCTACAACTCGTTTTTAAAAATGATTTGAGGTATGGCAATATTGATTGACCTAATTGATACCTAATACAATCTTGATTTAGGGTTAGTGTTTGGATGGTAAAATATTCTTCTACATCAAACACGAATTTGATGATGATGACGTCATACTGACTTCATGACGGAAAAAGCTAACGACGTCAGTTAACGGTAACGGAATATTCTTAGCATATTCTAACAGTGTTAGTAACGGTGACAGAATGTACTATGGAATCAACATCTGCTGACGTCGGTGTCCAATCAGCTGCTAACCGTGCTTATGTTGACGACGTGTCAGTCTCTGGTTGGTCCATTCTGGTGACGTGGCAAGCTGACGTGTCATGCTGGTGATGTGGAAACCTTCGGTTGGTTGAAATCGCTGACGTGTCATTGCTGACGTGGGATTTATGCTGACGTGGAAGTTGCTGGTTGGTCGGTCCTTGTGACGTGGCATGCTGACGTCACTGTTGCTGATGTCATTGTGGGCTGATTTCTTACCCTAGTTTGGGGGTTCTTGCACATGGGCTTGCACATGGAGTGTTTGTAAGGCCTAGTTAGCCATGCTTGGCTAACTAAATGAGCATATTAGGCCCAATGAACTATACTTAGCTAACAGGAGGAGTTTTGTAGGCCTAACTTAGCCCATTTTTGGTGTAGAATATTTAAGGGTACAAACAGTTAGCATCAGATCAATCAGTTCGCACTTGGAGAATTAATTTTTTACCTGGTGAACACACTTTCCCTACAGATCTGTGGCGTTCGATGTTATACAGAATCTTGTTCTACTCTGACTTCCGCATACAAGCTTGTGAAAATATGGGTTTTAAAATATATTATATAAATTAAAATATCGTCATTTGGACCATACGTGTTTCTGCTAAATCCTGAATTTATTGTGAAATGTATGTTATAGCTTAGAGGAAGCTGCAGTTGCTCATGCACAAATTTGGAAAAGCGCTTGCAATGCTTAAAGGAGCACTTTTAGCTAGATTATACTTATAGTCTGGTAATCTCAAGGATAATTATTGATTTTAGTATAGTTTAATAAGGAATTGCAATATTCTAAGAGTTCACTACTTTCCGTATAGAACCAATACTCGATCATACTTCAACGGGCTTCTAGCTAATCGTGTGAGTTATTATAGCACCAAATATGTTTTCGTGTTATGAATAATTTAAAGGCGTGTTCTTTCCATTTATATGTTTTCTTATCATGTATAAATATTGGTTTGGGATTGACTTAAATCTATATTTCTCGAATTATTTCGATACATTGGATCAGTACTTAACTATAGTATGACGAAGAGGATGTCGTAGCACTACAAATGTGCATTTCCTTAAATCTGCAACGGTTCTGTCGCGGCTGCGAATTTCACAACAGGTTAGCCTCTATTGGTGCACCATCACTAGATAGACAACCATATGGACCATGAGTTTTAAGAAAAAAAAAATCAACCTGACAAGGAAATACGACAACCATCTTCACACGGAATGCGTACTTCAGCAGATCAAAGCTCGCTGGTTCAAACATGTACTTCCACCAAGTGTTCATCATCCAATCTCATTGAAAAATTAACAGTTCGTTACTTGTTGATGAAGGGAACTAACTGGAAGTCATAAAACATGCATTGCCCCATTTTATTTCCATGGAAAGCTTTTTCTAAGAGAAATCACATATGTCATCGATTCAAGAGGCTCAATATCGTCAAGGTTTTCGAGAGGTTAACTTCTTTGCAAATATTTAGGCGAAGACAGGGGTGTTACTTAGTTGTTGTCAGGGAATATGATATAATACGAGATACAATTTTCAGTAAAGGCTTCAAGGAACAAACGAGTCAGAGATTATATTTGTTTAATTTATGTATGGTTCAACCCTTTGTGACTAATTTTGGTTATACTCATTGTTTTAATTTAATAATCTCTTCGGTATAAAAGTTTTCAACGATTAAACAAAAAGTAATAATATCTTATTTTTTAATTCTGACGATTGATACTGTAAAATACTATTGTGTTAGCTCATCATATATGCACAAAAGTTTAGGATGTGTAAAATTGGTATGCATACATGTGACACCCAGACTTTTCACATGACACGTTCTCAAAGATACTTCATTGAACAAGATGAAGCTTCATCTTAAGCTTGTGAATCTTATTACGGGAAGCAACATTTAACCACGTTGATTACTAATGGAATCATTAATGATGTTGTGACACTATTATGTTGTGAGGCTTCCCATGAGGAAGTGAAAGATGTTTCCCCTCGAGGAAGATGTTTCCTTAAGGAAGTGGTACTTGGTAGGTGTCAATCCTCTCCAGAATTTTTATTTGTAGATATGTCAATAAGTCATATACAGGAAGGAGGTGTTGGTTGGTTGGAAATCGAGAATGTTTACTCAAGGAAGCATCAGTTATGCACAACCTTGTGCATATCTTGCAAAATACCGTTTGGCCTATACGTGCTAGGTTTTTCTTGGATTTGGTCTTGCAACACGAGTTTGTTAGAGCATTGCTCGGTCGAACTCGCAAACGTTGCTATCTCAAGCTTGTTTGTCAAATTTAGCTGTCAAAACTATATGTCGTGATTTCTAGTCTACTTATAGCTAAGTCTCGGACTAGGATAGTTAAGTGTAGTTGAGCTCCAGACTCCACGGCGATCATCTTACGAAGACGAAGAACTACTCATGGAACCAGTGGAACTTCATCCGACTAAAAGGTATGTGGAGACTTGAAATTATTTATCACTCAAAAGTCTATCTACTCTATCTCCTACTCTTGAGACAAAAGTCGTATAAGTATGATAGTTTTCTTACATGCACATTTGCTATTTTGAGCCGAGTTTACTCGCCTATCTATTTCTCGAAATATGTGTTGTTAAGCTTTCACTTTAACCATTTTTCATCTTTATCTGTGACGAAAGTCATGATGACGTTTCAATCTTGAAAATAACTTTGATGACGATAGTTGTGAATAACGACTGTTATAACATTATAGAAGAATGTTTCAATTTTTGAAATATGGAGTTGAGATTACCATCTATGGATATAAGCATATATAGTGTGTTCGCACATTAGTGTATAATTCCATGTGCCGGAAACCAAGTGTGTGCATATGTGTGCACACGGTATTGGTAAAGGAGACGCGTACTCATGTGCGTACTGGCGGAACTTTTCCTCCCGGAAAATTCTGCTGAGTTTGGAGTTTACGAACTCATAAACTAGTCACCTTAGGTACGCATACCCGTACGCGTACTGGCGGAACTTTTCTACCCGAAAAATTCTGCTGAGTTTGGAAACTCAAATCCGGTAACTAAGGTACGCATACCCGTACGCGTACCCAACTGGTTATTTCTTAAATCGTAAGTTCATGAACTTAAACAATAAATTATAAGGAATGCAATCTTTGCAAACCGTGGCTATATTGTTCATGAATTGATTCAAATAAATCAAACCGATTTTGTTTCAATTGTGTTTATGCATAAAGATCTAAGCAATTGAACAACTCTTCAACTAGTTCTCTTGAAGTCATTTGAACTAGTTATGAGAAAGATGAATACGGTTAATATGAAAGTGCTCATATGGCTGACCATTGGTTAACTATTTGTGAACCAACTAAGTGTACACGTTTAGGTACGGTTACTCAAACCTAAATGAAATACATTTCATTTGTGTGTGACAAGTTAAGTTTCGATCTAACGGTTGAAAGATATTAGCTTGGTTAAATCAGGTTTTTCATCTAACGGTGAATATTGAATGCTTTGTTACTAAGCTAACATTGATTGCAAACCCTGATTTGAAAACTATATAAAGGAGCACTGTAGCAACTGGAAAAACTAATCCCCACACCTCCTGTGTGATACTAGTTGGTTTAGCTAGAGTCGATTCTATTTTAACCTTAGGTTTCTTCTCGAGACCCTGTAGGTTAATGACTTAAAGACTTCATTGGGATTGTGAAGCCAGACGAAACTACTTCTCTTGTAGTTGAGCGATCTGATCTTGCCATTTTCTATCGTACGAGTTTAATTGAAAGAATTGACTTGAGATTATATCTCCGATAGGTAAAGACAAAAAGAAATCATAAACATCTTCGTCTCATCGTTTGTGATTTCGCAATATCTTGTTTCGCTACCATACGATTAAGATTATTGTGAGGTGATTGATAATTATAGGATGTTCTTCGGGAATATAAGTCCGGGTTATCGATTAGTTCATGTTCACCTTGATTTCTATCAAAATACGGAACAAACTCGTAGGTTTATCTACGGGAGACATATTTATCTATTATCGTAGACTTTTCTATGTGATACATATTTGTTTATTCAAGTCTTCGACTTTGGGTCGTAGCAACTCTTGGTTGTGGGTGAGATCAATTAAGGGAATCAAGTGCGTAGTATCCTGCTGGGATCAGAGACGTAAGGAGTGCAACTGTACCTTGAATCAGTGTGAGATTGATTAGGGTTCAACTACAGTCCAGACCGAAGTTAGTTTGTAGTAGGATAGTGTCTGTAGCGGCTTAATACAGTGTGGTGTTCAATCTGGACTAGGTCCCGGGGTTTTTCTGCATTTGCGGTTTCCTCGTTAACAAAACTTCTGGTGTCTGTGTCATTTCTATTCCGCATTATATTTTGTTATATAATTGAAATATCACAGGTTGTGCGTTGTATCGATCAATTGTGAAATCCAACCTTTGGTTGTTGATTGGAAATTGATTGATCCTTGGATATTGGTCTTTCGTACCATCCAAGTTTATATCTCTTGTATTTGATAAAGACTCATAGATTTCTATTTGTTTGAGTATATATCAAATCGAGAGATAGAGATATTAACTCCTTGATATACTTTTTATAAATATTGAGTCTGACTGTCTAGTTGATTCTCTTAAAAGTATATTCGAGTTAGTCCATACAGATTGCTAATCGAAATATTGGGTGAGGTTGTTAGACCCCCACATTTTCAGAGTTAGATTTAGATGCTAGCGGTTATTGATTGATCCCTTCAAGGTACGGAGAAGGGTACGTAGGCAGCCGCAATGAGTTGCAAAATTAATGGTCCAAGACTTTGTCGCTCATATTATTTAATTGCGAGGTGATTGCGACATTATGGTGAATTATCATATGGCTCGGCAAAGTGATGCAAGAGATGATTGTTGCCATACTTGATGAGGTAAGTCACAGTCCTTTCTTGGATGTTCGTGCTTCTTATCAAGTTGTTCCAGGTAGGCGCGCACCAATTGCGGATTGGGAATGGCCATTAAAGGAAAGTAACATGTACGCAAGTTAGGAGAATTTCATATGCACTTGCATCACAAGGATGATGCAATACAAACACGAAATGATCCTGACTGATGCACCCTTGGCACGAGCAAGACCACTGCGTTCTTTCATCAATGCTGAAGCGAAGTAAGAAAGCTGGGAAAATAAGCTTGCACTGGCCTATGTGCAAAGATATCATGCCCTGTTCCTGGACAAGACTCGGAAGTTAGTGACTCATGCAAGAATACATCAGCATTAGCCTTTATGGCATTGCACGCTTCGCAGAACAAAGGTAAGTTAGAACGGTGTGGAAATTGAGTTTATGGTATCATGGTTTCAGATAATGCTTGGAAAGGCCAATGAACGTGTATTTACCAGGTGCGCCTTGAAGTTTTAAGGCCCTGTCACTATGTTACAAGTGGCCTATAGGGTAGTTTGGCCTGCGCAGTAGGCTTGATTTTCCGGTCCATCACAATTGGTATCAGAGTAAGTTCTGACATAACACTAAGGATTGTGCGTTGTTGGACTCGTCATCGAGTATTTCGTATTGAGATTACAAAAATTTCCTTCAAAAATTAGTTTGTCGGGCCTTGAATAGCAACCTACCAAATAGTTGGTGACCTGGAAGACCGTTCAGAACAGTGGGAAACATTAAGATTGATCACCCCCTCACCCTTTTGGATCAGTGTGTGTAGTCAAGGTAGTTAACTTCCACTTCCTCAGTGGAAACGCGGAAGACCGTATGGGATGGTGGCTTGCATATGACTTCTCTGGCATTAGAGTTTGGTCCTCACAGTACTGCGCTAAGAAAGGTTTGCCATATTTGATGACCCTTTTTAAACTGTGAACTTTAGGGATTCCTAGTTTTGTGGTCGGGGACGTGCACTTAGTATACTGTGTTGGGATAATCCATTTGGCTATTCTGAGTACGTGGTATGGGACACATTCTTAGGGGATCCAAAGCGATATTCTCGGTAATATTATGGAGTCTCTTAGGATTCTTGGGTACGTGGTGTAGGACAGATGCTCAAAAGGTATTAATTGTTATTCACAACAAATTGAAGAAACCTTGAGTTATTTATGAGCATCGTGGTATGTGACATATGCTCAGGAAATCCAAACCCAAGAAGTTTATCCACTGTAGTTTTGTTTTGAATTTCTGGGATGAATTTTTTCACCCGCACTTTTGCATGAAAGATGCGTCATTGAAGAAGATGAAGCTTCATCTTAAGCTTGTGAAGCTTCCTCTGGGAAACAACATTTAACCATGTTGCTTACTAGTGGAAGAATTAATGATGACAAGGTGCATGCACGTGCTTCGCGCGTCGGAGGAATTATAAGGGGATACCTTGTGTGTCAAATTTGAGAAGGATATATATGTTGTTATATGATTCAACATCATCTTTTTCGTCATAGTTATTTGGAACTCATATAAGCGTTGCAATATCTGTAAAACCATGGATGTTTGGTTAACTGAAAAAATCATGGTCGTTTCGGTTAATCATTAGTTGCTTCAAGATCAACAACCCGCCTTAACTGGTCATCTCATCCAACGGCCAGGATTGCTCTGGGTTAAATTTTTCTCCTCCTTGCACTGTTCATTCCCTTATCCGTATTAAAAATCGTGAAAACGCGAGGATACCAAGTACACCACCAATTTTTTTGTTCGACAACCTGTATATGGACAAAACCAAGTACAATTGAAATTATACCAATTTAATGATCCTTGAAAATATGTATATAGAGTTTATATCTCTACCTATTCTCAATCAATATGTATAAGACAATGAGCCCGTGAACCTGACTGTTAAAAAGAGTACTTGTACGATCTCAAAAATCAATATCCAAGATCAATCTAGTCGTATCCAAATAATCCAATTGGAATTCTTCCAAGTAATAAAACTTGTTATCTATCTTTCAAGATACAAATTCTACAAGAAACAAGTCTTATGATCAATCACGCACAGAACGAAGTGTGTTAACATTGGATTATCGCAAGATGTCTTTAGATCCGAAGATGTTTTTAAAGATCCCGTCAATACTTTGAACTAGTCTGAGTGAATTTTATATCAGAAGAAAACATTCTCAAGAATAAACAAATTAGGTGCAATCAAAGTTTCAACGACCATTAGTCAATCAAATCAATAATCGAAAACTAATAACACTGCAATTATCTAGTTTCCCACCAACGGTACTCGTAGAGCTTCTTAATCCCACTGACGTCTTTAACGAGCGGTCGTAAGAGATTTCATCTAATTAGGATACTTTCCTCTCCGGATAGACGGCTCCACCAGAAACAACAAGAAATGAAGTTTGCCTGGCTCTTAGGATAGTTTGCAAGAAATGAAAACTCAAGTATTTATAGACCAAGGTTGTTTGGACAGGAAGGAAATTCCAAAATCGAAAATATTTTCAAGATATGCATTAAAGTATCTAATTTCGGTTTTCCTATTTCCACTTAAATGCCAAACATATCCAAAATCTCTCATAGAAAACTTCTATTATTAGTCTAGCACATTAACTAAGAATATTTTCCACAAGATATGCTTTAATTGCTGGTAATTAAAACATATATGATGAAAATCGTAATTAAAAGGGTTTTTCAATTTTTCGGACCAGGGATCACCTTGAGTATCAAGGAATATCTTTGAAAAATAGATGATAAGAGTTATGTACATGTTCAAATATGTCGACATCTAGAAGTTTCTTAGCAAACCCTAATTCTAAGCTTCACAGAAAACTTACAGAGATATGTGAATAATGGAGACTCGGTTTTGCTTTTTGGGATCGTTTGTACCAACCTCACAATGTAAGTTTTGATCGGTTATACCATGTTTCCCAAATCAGGTTGTGACCGGTTACACCTTGCTTCCCAGAGGTAGCTTGTGATCGGTTTCACCTTACTTCCTGAGTTAGCTTGTGATTGGTTACACCTTGCTTCCTAAAGGTAGCTTGTGATCGATTAAAACTAACTTCCCAATTCATCTTGTGACCGGTTATACCTTGGTTCCCAAAGTAACTAATGACCTATTACAACTTGCATTCCAATATAGCTTGTGATCGGCTATAACTAGATTTACAATGAAGCTCATGACCGATTGCAACAAACTATATTATATAGGATACGACTGGTTATACCATAAATCTCAACTAGTTAAGATAGGTTCTACCAAAGTCATCTTCCATTGGTCATCCAAAAGATATTCAAAGAATAACAAGACCATTCATGATTACCTTTGATTACGAAACAATTTCATAAATGTACTTCTTTTAAACAAATATTATAAAACATTGTTTCCTAGAGTGAAATCATTCCTAATAATGCATACATAATCATATAACTATATACAATAGATTATGTCGATGTCGTACTTACGAAGTTCCATAAGATAAGTGTTTACACTTCGCAATATGTTTTGCTTGACACTTTAATCATACCATAATGACCAAGTCACATCACTAGAGTATTATATACAATATATACATCTTCGCATGTTATGTTTTCAATATAGCACGACTTGAAAGATATGTTAGGAATGGAAACAAAATCAAGTCAATATCACTAACCTCAAGCGGAAGGATGATGTCGTCGTTGTAGTCGTTACTTCTTCACATTCTTCAGGTCTTCGGAGTAATACTTGCATATCTCAACATTCATATACTTTCTAGTCTAACCTAAACGAAGTTGACTCTAGTATTTAATCAAGCGACTCTAGGTGAGCTTTGGTACTAAAATATGACAACCAAACTTGACATACCAACGCTTGGTGAGTTCAACCGAGCTATGCTCTAACACCATGCATTCCCCGGCCTCTGGACTTAGAACTGCATTTGTGTAATTTCCTTTGATGCCTTCACAGGTACCATTAGAATTCCGGAGCACAATGCCAGTGCCACATTGGTTAGTATCATAATCAAATGAGGCATATATATTAAATTTATAGGTTCCTTGCATAGGAGGTTTCCAACGGGAAACAACAATAAATGGAGTACTAGGGTTAGACATGTCATTAATCTGAAAGTGCGAGTTAAGATGAAAATTGATCTTATGCACAGAGTTCGAAGGTTTAATAAAAACTTCCTGAAATACAGAGTCACATCTATCCTTCCAAAGAACCCAAGCTCCTACCATAAGAGTGTATAAACGTTTTTCATCCACAGTTCTCTGATTGCCAGAAAGCCAACTTTCTGTCCATTCTGAAACACTATTAAAACCATCTTTTTATGCTTTAATATTAATGCCAACAACTCTCCAGACTGCTTTTGAATGATTGCATTCGAAGAGTAAGTGCTCTATAGTTTCAACAGTTCCACTACAAATTCCACATTGAGGATCAATGGAAGCATTATAGAGAGCTAGTCTTGATCTTGTAGAGTGAATACCATGGATACATTTCCAAGAAAAAACTTTGATTTTGTGAGCAGTGTTACTCTGCCACAAAATTTTCCAGACTGAAGCTTGTATTAATCTTTCATTGACCTGAACATTCCTCTTACTCATAATAAGCATCTTGTAAGTGCTTTTAACTGAAAATTTCTCATCTTTTGCTGGCATCCAAATCATGACATCATCTTTTGAAATATCCATGAAGATACCTTGAATTTTAGTATCAGGATCAAAGAGCTGGTTCAAGAGATCAATATTCCAAGTGTTGGTGTTTAGTAGAAGTAATTCCTCCGCATCCTGATAGAATCTGTGAAAGTCATTCACATGAGAAGGTGGTTCCATTAATCCTGGTATCCATCTGTCAAGCCAAATCTTAGTCTTCTTCCCATTATTCACCTCCATGAAGAAATTTTGTTGAATGATTTTAAGACCTTTAGTGATTCTATTCCAAGTATAGGAACAATTTTTAGCATTCATTTTTTAATGCAGGATGTCTCCATTTTTGAAATATTTGTTATCCATGGTTTGAGTCCAAAGAGAATATTTTTCATTACAAAGTCTCCATGCTAACTTGGTAAGTAAAGCAAGATTGAGCATTTCTAGATCCCTGAAATACACACCTCTCGTATCTTTGGGCTTGTGCAGCTTGTACCATCCTAGAGGATTCAAGCTTCTATTTGAAGTATAACCCCAAAAGAACTTCTTTTGAAATAGTATTAAGCTTGGTGATGAGCTGAGATGGTATTTTAAAAGTGCCCATATGATATATAAGAATAAAATTAAGAACATGCTTCACTATAGTTGCGCTTCTTTCCTGAGTGAGAGAAGTTGAAGACCATGTTGAGTATCTATTCTGAAAATTTTGTTCAATGGATTTAAAGGTTTCTTGTTTAGAATGGCCAACTTTCTTTAGATGTCATTGGTTTTACACCAAGAATATTTGTGAGTGTATTTGATATCTATGGTTTGGTATGTTTACTTAAGTACACTGAAGACTTTTCAAAGTTGATTAACTGACCAGATTGAGAACTGAAGTCTTTCAGAAGATCAAGTAAATGATTAACTAAAAATAAGTTAGCTTGAGTGAAGATCAAGCAATTATCTACAAATAACAAATGATTAATGGTTGGAGAATGAACATCCACTTTAATACCTTTGATGGTGTTGTTTTGTTGAGTTGAAATGAATTGTCTTGACAAAAACTCCATAGAAAGAATAAAAAGATAAGGTGAGAGTGGATCACCTTGTCTTATTCCTCTTGTAGGATGAAATTCTTCACATGGTGAACCATTGATAATAACAAAAAGAGAAATAGTGATGATACATTGATAAATTAGATCACAAAAATCTTCACCAAAACCAAAATATTTGAGCACCTTCATGAGAAAACTCCATTCTAATCTGTCAAAAGCTTTTGACATGTCCAGTTTTAGTGCAAACCAACCAGTCTGACCCTTTTTTTCTTCTTCATGGAATGAATTATTTCTTGAGCAATCACAGTGTTGTCACTTATAAGTATTCCAGAAACATAGGCTGCTTGAAATGGAGAGATAATTTTACTCATTAAAGGCTTCATCCTATTAACCAGTATCTTGGAGATAATCTTATAAGAAGTATTACATAGACCAATTGGTCTATATTCTGCTGCACAAGTTGGTTTTTTCTTCTTAGGTATAAAGGATATATAAGTTTCGTTGGTCTGTTTTAAAATGTATTTTAGACTCAAAAAATCTAGTTACCATTTTGCAGACATCTTCACCCATAATATTTCACTAGCTTTATAGAATCCTTCTTGAAATCCTTCAGGACCTGGGGTACTCCAATTTTCCATAGTTTTACGAGTGTCAAAATGTCTTGAGAGGAAGGAAGTCTTGTCATCAAGGCATTATCAGCTTCTGTTATGATTATGGATATATTGATGAATAAACCTTCTTCTAGAAGTGGATTTTACTAAAAGTACTTATGTTCTTGAAATGCTCAGTGAGATGTCGAGAAATTTCTTCTCTAGTATGCAACCAGTTATTGTTGCTTTTGGCACTAAAATACTTATTATTGTTATCCATGTCCTTTATGAAGTGACCTCTATATTTCTGCTGATAGAATCCATTTTTTTCCATTTTGTGACATTTATCCAGCTCTTTGTTGATTTAGAAAATTTTGTTGTGGCTTTCATCAGCATGAGTCTGACCTTGTAGTAAATTTAGTTCTTGCTGAAGTTTATCAACTTTTTGATTGATATTACCAAAATGTTCTCTGTTCCAGGTAGATAATTCCTTTCTTGTATATTGAAGTTTCTTAACCAGCTTATACCCAGGAGAACCGGTAGCACTTATATTCCAAGCATTCTCAATGACAGAAGCACAAGACTCATCATTTAATCAAGTACAGAAAAATTTAAAAGGCTTCCAACATTTAGTAATTGTGGCATCTGTGATAAGCATTATGGGCTATGATCACTACCTACTTGAGTAAGATGCATGAGCTTAGAATTAGGAAAATTAACACTCCAATCACTATTACCTAAAGCCATGTCAATTCTAGATCTTATAGAGCCAGTACCTAAGTTATTGCTAGTTAATTATAATATTTTCCTACAAAACCAATGTCCTCTAACCCACAAGAGTTGAAAATATTGTTATCCCATCCATCAATAGAAGAAGATGTACCACTATCATTATAAATTAAGTGAAAGTTGGTACACTTATAAGTATCCAAGGGGTACTGAAATCTCTACTAATTTCATGAATATACTCCCATTTCTCTTTCTCTTTTGTGTAGTTTGAGAAACCATACATACAAGTAAGCAAATATTCAGGTTTACTATGATCAGACTGGATAACCAGGTCGAACATGTTATTGCTAGAATCAACCAGGTTACAGGTGAAACCATTCTTCCAAAGTAAGACTAGACCACCAGAGAAACCAATAGGTCCAATGTGAGCTTGATTAATGTATTGAAGATGGTTAAGAAGAGGTTTGCTTTTAACTTGACTGATTTTTGTTTCACATAAAAAATTATGTCAGAATTTTGAGTTCTGACAAGGTCATAAGACGATTCCTAGTAGAAGAGGATTTAAATCCTTGAACATTCCAAGAAAGGATCTTCATAGAGAAAGCTTCAGAATTATTGAAAGCAGTACTGAATCTAGGACTTGAGATTAGTACAAGGAGCAAGAAGTATGTAAAATGGTAGTAGTGATATGAAAAGAAAAAAACTCTAAAGTAGGATTTCCTAAAAAATTGAAACAAACTCTAAAGTAGGATTTCCTAAAAGAATTTTTATGCAGTTTGTAGTAAAAATTAAAACACAATAAATGATGAAATAAATTTTGAAAGGCTCTAACCCTAACTTGAAATCTAATGATGATATAATATATGAACAATAATGCAAAACTTGCTTAGAAAATTAATTAAACTACTCAGGTTGATTTAAGTATTAATAATGAAAAGCAAGAATTTAATAAGAGAAAGCGTATGTTGAATAGGGGTTACTTGACCCTCCTTAGATGCTTGTTCAGTTTGTGTATCTTGTGTTGTGCACCTTTGAGTTGTGTGAATATCCGAGGAGTCATAAATATTGGCAATGGTAGAGGATGATTCAGCTTCAGTCAGATTGGAGGAATCTTCATTAGTAATTCTAAGTCTTTTGCGTAGCCTAATAGCATCTTCATTGTTGACATCATTCTTTTTAAGAAGTGATTCCATGTTTACGGGAACACCATCCTTAGGAGGAATGAAAACTTTATTTTTGGAAAATTTCTATTGAATCTTTCTAGAAGTAGGGGCGGGTGATTGTTGAAGTGGATAATACTGTCTTCTTTAAATTGCATACCTTGCCAAAAAAGTAAGGCTTTCATGCTCTTTGGATAAAAAGTTGGTAGCATACTTACATGCACCTTTGCAGTGTTTGATTGTGTAGGAATCCGTGCATATACCACTTGGATGACGTTCATAGAAAAATTTGATCCATCGAGTCAGTCCTGCATTAGTTATAACTTTGAAATCCCTTCTCAAAGGATTAGTAAGGTCTATGTTGACACAAACTTTCACAGGATCACTTCCAATTGGTGTGGCATCTTTTGGTTCAATAGCCACACCTTCTCCCATAATCTCACCAATTTTTGTAACAACTGATACATTCATATGTTCAGGTAAGAGGAATTTGAGTTGAATCCAGAACTGTTGAAAATCCCAATGATTCTCTGAGTAAACCATATCCGGAATGTATTCATGTACCCCAAAAGCTTTTTGTTGATACTCCGTGGACGTTCTTCAATAACCTTATTGAGCAGAATCTAGTTATCAAACTTGAAGATGAAAGTGTTTGGGTCAATTTCCACTATTCTAAGATCTTCCTCAGTTATGAATTTCCAAGTAAACTGAATGTATTTTTGAACCAGATCGTGACTCATTCTTCCTTCAAATATCACTTTTCCAAAAGCAAAAGCTTCCCAGTTTGCTTCTTCATCACCTTTTTCATTGTTGATGTCATGTTGAAAGATTACCACTTCATTGGTATCTCCTATGTCAATAGCTACTTGCTTGAATTTGTTAATCAGAGCACCAACTTGAATCGAGTTGTCTTCTTCCATTATGTGAGTTTTAAGAGATTTAGGTTTTGTGGAAATGTAGTGATGATACAAGCTGTTATATGGAATAAACTGATAACGGTTATTAAAAAATATTTGCATAATTCTGTTTCCTTTTTTCCAAATAATAAGTATTAATCTCCGAAGATATTGAAAAATTCTGCCTAAGGAAAGTACAGCTGGGTATAATTAGGCTGGAAATAATGAGGATCCTGAAATTAAGGGTGAAACATCTCTTCTGAATTTTGATTTTTTTTTGAAAAAGATGTTAGGTGGGCTTTACTGCTAAACGAGGTGATTGAGTTAAACCAAAGCTGAATCATTTTCCACCAAACACCATTGATGACTACACATAATTTCCAATTATTCAAACGATTAAGATGAACAACAGACTCGGTAAACGCCAAGAACACAACAAAAATAGTGGCAAACGCCATGAGATAAACCACAAACTGCATACAAAACTTAGGAGAGTACAAAGAAAGGTTAGGTGCACATGATATAACAATCAATGAAATCGATACAAAAGCTTTTAAAAAACTGGTAATCAACACTAGAAAATAATCAAAGATAAATTATAAATATTCTAAAAGTTAACTAGATATATGCAAATAAATTACTCATTTTGGGAGAAATATGCAAACTATTAGATTTTGGAAGCACTGAGCCAGAACAACATTATCACCAGATTCGCAGAGAGGAAAGAGAAAGATCAACCGAAAAGATGATTATATTGATTTTGATCGGTAATGATCTTATTTTCTCCCTCTGCCATTTTTATAAATCAAATAAGATATTTACTTAGAAACAATTCAGTTCACCGATGGCCCCGGTTGTTCTCACATTTGAAGTTAGAGGTTCCCGTCTTCGTCCTAGAATTTGCTAGTATGTTAAAAAAGAAGAAGGTTATTTTGCGTTTCCTCCCCTCCCAAGATCGCTAATTAGCGTTTCTTCCCCAAATAGATTCAAATTAGCGTTTCCTCCTCTCGTCAAGTATTCCGTATATTTTCCTGTTAGCTAAGTCAGCAAGAGTGAACACGTGGAAAAGATAAACGCATGTGAATCGAAATACCCTCATATACTAATATGATCTGACGGAGGTAGATAAAGTAAAAACAATCGACAGTGGAGTTTTACAATCGATGGTTTAAGCATTTATACAAACACCTTCCGTGTGTGGCTTCAGTAATGAAGAAAACTTCTCTGTTGGTTTTCACACAGTTCTTTATATGCTTCACTGCAGAATTTCTTCTGCAAAACCATTTAAACTATCACAGTAGCAACCGACTCCTCTTTCAATCATCGTTGATTTCCAGTGACAACATCAAAGTTCTTTTCTTTCCCATTTGTTCATGGATTCAATCAATTGATTCATGGCAGCGAGATTTCTTCAATCACCTGAATTCTATGTCATTGGGGTATAAGTGGAAGTGGTGATCTAATGGGAGATACAAGGTCATTAAGCCACACACTCCCTTTCTGCAATGATTTTTCCTAACATTTACCTATACCCGCAACTTAAACCTTCTTCCATTTACCTTAACATCCCCACCAGTACCCTTAACAACATATAGTTTCCGTTATTTTCCTTTAATCCCAACATCAAATACTCACCAGAAATTTACCAATTTGCATCAACTCATCAGCACACAACACCATCTAAGATATGTAACTGCAATCATACAAACTCCTACACAAATTCGAGTATAACCCATCTAATTAACAACATCAACAACTTCAATTCATATACTTCTTCTCTTCTTCATTTAAAACCAAACCCTAATTTATTTATTTCATCTCTCCTGATACAGGTGTATCCCTACTCCTCTTAGAAACTTAGTAAACCTCAAGCTAAGTTGAGGGAAGAATCCTAAATTAGGGAGGAAACCTTATTTGGGAAGAATTCTTAGTTAGGAAGAGTTTTGTTTTTGGCAACACTCTTAGTTTAGGAAATAGATTCCTAATAGAAGACCTTGTCGGCTGAGTACGATGAAAGTCTATAAATATGGAGGTTTGGTTGTTTACTTTACATACCTAGAGAAAAGCTTATATACAAACACTTGTCTTAAGCTTAGCAAACAATTTAGGGTTAACTACTGTTTAGAGAGATTGTGAGCGCAACAAAGAGAAAATTGTAAATCGTTTTCTTGTTCATAATCTAGAGAAGATATATTTCTTCGAATCACTACTTTGTGTTCTGTTTTCTAAGTTTCTGTCTATTATTATTCTGAATTCCGCCTCTATAATAATAGTTACCAAAGTATAGAGATCATACGTACCACCTCCATAGCAACATCATGCTCTCTTCATTCATTCACGACTTTAATTGTAAATCGATAAAAACTCTCATTCTTGGAGCTCAACTCCAACAACGCCATCTATTAACTTCAATTCAGATCCAGAACTGACCCATCTTGTAATTTCTAATTTATTCACTATCTTCTCAATCAGTACCACCGGAACATCATCAAACCATCCCTTTTCTCCCATTAGATTTCAGAAAGAAACGATTAGAAAATTATATTTTGAGATAAACCCAATTTGGATATTAATCTCATAGATAAAAAAACAAAGAAATTACCAGTTTCGTTCCATTTCAATTGATCTATATTTTTTCTCATCATCAATCTTTGTTAATTTCTCATCTTGTACCTATTTTGATTATTCTGCAGAAATTTCAAAGCCGCTTTTCCACCACCTGGTGAATTAACAAATCAGATTTGTCTCTCGCAGGATGTCGCGACCTAGTACAACTTCAATTCATTGATATGCAAATCGAATGAGGTGCTAATAAGAACCAAGGGTTATTTATTATTCATTTTTTTTAATCAGGAATCACATTTTGGTGAAACTTTAATGTGAACAAAGAAGATGAGGTTATTTTGGACAATTTGTCAAAAAGATTTTTATTTCTGCCACGTGTACATTGTTACTGACTCAGCTAACTGGAAAATGGACGGAATACTTGACGAGAGGAGGAAACGCTAATTTGAATCTATTTGGGGAGGAAACGCTAATTAGCGATCTTAGGAGGGGAGAAACGCAATAACCCTAAAAAGAATTGGAAAACAATTCACTTAGACAAAAAAAAAAAAGTTTAGGTGGTATAGGTTTTTCTTTGAACCATCATTTGAGGCATACCCAAAATTTTTGGGGCATATTGAATAGGACAAAAGCGGGATGTTAATTGGTGTTTCTGTAGTGCCCCTTATCTAGCCATTTTTCATAATAGCAAAAATGCCCTTATTATTTATATATTTTTAATTATTTTTAAAAAAAATAAAAAAGAATTTTCTTAAAAAATTAATTAATTTTATTTTTTTAATTTAATTTATAACTTTTAGAAAAGAAAAAAATTGTTAAATTTTTTTTATTTACGAACCTAAGTTCGACTGATATGCCGAACCTAAGTTTTTTCAAAACATACGTATGTTCGGCTGATAATATGTCAGCCGAACTTGTGTTTTGTGAAAACATACCTAGATTCGGCAGAATCGATAAAAACGTAGGACATCCAAACTTAATATTATTCTTCATAAAGTGAAGTTCGGCTAACATCTTCGTGTTTAATTATCAGCCGAACTGTTTATCGACACTTTCAGGATGAAAAATGAAAGAGAAGTTCGACCAATAATTTGATTTTATTGTTAGCCGAACTTTGCTCTGTAATTCGTAAAAAAAAATTCCATGCAATAAGAAAAGAAAAAAAAATCAAAATTTTCAAAAAGAAAAAAAAATATCCAAAAATAAAATTTAAAATTTTAAAAAAAATTAAAAAATAAACTAAAAAAGTTAATATTAAAAATTAGTTAATTAATCAAGAGTATTTAAATAACTTAACCACTCATTAGGCACCATTTGTCACCCCACACTAGTTAGGGTCATCCATATGTATGCTCCAAATGATGGTTCTCTTCTTTTTAGGACTTGGTAGGCTATTATCCACCCATAAGATTAAGATAGGACCATAGTAATAGTTAGGTCCAGTTAAAGCATCTCTATAATTGAAGCCCAATAAGTAGTATTGTCCTTTGCTTAATAACCACCGTTCTACTTCTCTGTGTCACGTATGGTGCTTACCACCTTACGCAGCACTTATAACCTGTGCAGCTTTGGCAACGAGAGATATCTCCAAAGATCTTAGGGCCACTCTGCAGCTTCGGCAATGAGACATATCTCTAAAGAACTTGTTAGTCATGTAACCGGCCTACTGTTTCTAGATCTGAGAAAGAAAAAAAAAACATAAACAAAAACGAATTGCCCTGCTGTTATGATTGAACCCTCCATCTTATATTTCGTCTTTTTCACATGCTCTTGAGCTCAAAAATGATGTGAAAACAACACATTAATTTTTATGAATAAAGGGAAAACTAATCCAAATCGGTAATTAAACTCCGATTGTCGAGACACTTCCATACAAACCCAAAAATATACAAGGTGAACCTGGGGACATTTGGACTGAGAAAACCAATACCGTCAACATCTGATCCCTAAGCATACATTTATTCTTTAAATTAATGTACATCACTCGTCAGAACTATCTGATCATACAAAGCCGTCTCCCATGAATCTTTACACCAGGCATTCGGATAGAAGATAAGGCACATGCTGCACCTCACATTTTAACCGACTAAAAACCAATCAGTATGATGTAGGTATGCTCTACACATTTTTACCGAGTACGAGCTGTTTGTATCCACATTAATTCCAACCGTTGCTGCTAATATTTTTGATCATTTTAAATAAACAAGTGTGGTTCAGTTCAGTTGTTAAGTGGTCGTTTCATTTGGATTCTAATCTTGGGCCGAAGCGAGATAGAGAGCCCAGTAACAATATGGAAATTTCTCTATAAATTGTCAAAATCAGCCTGTTGAATCGTTTTTTGGGAACGACTCCTTTTCGGAGGGGGGCCTTGACTTATTTAGGATATCCACCCTACACTGCGTTTAAAGTGATGAAATGACTTACATATCCTTTGTCCTAATTTTATTTATAATCAACAAAACTAGTCATAAAAATCCAAAGTGACCAAATTTGTGGTACAAAAACCCCACTCAAATGTTGGGATCCATTAAAACTCCATCGTAAATAAAATTGATACAAAAACCCCAAATTTTTAAAAATTGATACAAAAACTCCAAATTTAAATGTTGGTTTCATCAAATTTTATTTTGGTTTCATCATAAAATTTGATGAAACCAAAATAAAATTTGATGAAACCAACATTTAAATTTGGGGTTTTTGTGTTAATTTTGTTTTGATGCGGTTTTTGTGTTACTTTTGTTTTGATGGGCTTTTGTGGAAGGATGGTGACACCTCTAGGGTTATAACTCGCGGACCGTATAATCAAATATTTTTAATCTAACTCTAATCAAAATCATCAACAAAAACAAAAACAAAACCCGCCGAAAAAAATCAAAAGTTCAAAAAAGAACTTTTTGTTTTTTTACCTCTTTCTTTTAATTCCTAAAGTGTACATCCGCAGGTATTTTCCTACCGACCCATCTCTTTTAATTCCTTTTTGATTGAAGAAATCGGGTAGTAATCATCAAAAAATAGTGAAAACGGTAGTTACAGTAGCATGTTCGGTTAGGAGATTTTTGAAAGAAACCTAATTTTATAACCGAACTTGTTAGAAACGAAGAACACCAACAACAGTTTGGTTAGGCAAATAAATTTGCTCCAAACCGAACAATAAATTTTGAGTTCGGTTCAGTCGCAAAAAAAATTGCGTAATCGAACTCTTCTCTGTATAGACAACTCTAGAGTTCGGTTGAATCGAAGAAAAAAAAATCCTAACCAAACTTTTCTCCGTATAGCCAACTCTTGAGTTCGGTTAAACCGCAAACTTTTTTTCAAAGCCGAACTCTTCTCTGTATTACCAACATAATATTTCGGTTGAATTGCAATTTTTTTCTAACCGAACATTACTCTGTAAACCCCAGCCTAAAAGTTCGGTTACCTATCCTGGAAATTTGACAGAGCAAAAACTCCATCAAAGATCAGTTCGGCTACCTGTGTCTGAAGATACAGTAACCGAACTACACTTGCAGATGAGTTCGCCTACCTGTTCTTCAGATATTGTAGCCGAACTTTGTTGACATAGCATAAATTTATTTTAAATTTTTTCCTTTTTACAGAAGTGTTGGCCAAATCAAGCATCATTATCTAAATTTGATGTTTACCAGAGTACCCAAAACCCTCATTTCGAAATCATCCATCCTAATTTATTTATTTTCCAAAAATATCTTCTTCTTCTGCACTCAAAAATTATTTTTCTAAAAAAACCCAAATTATTAATTTAACCTCACTAATAACTAACTACTTAACTTAATCATTTAACTAATCATTACACTAACTAATCACTACACTTACTTAATTAAATAGGGTAATTTGGGTATTAACATAAATATTTGGATAACAGGTGGCTTCATTTTAGTTCTAATGTCTTGCCAAAATAAAATAATGGCCCCCTCCAAAAGAACGCGTAATTGGGGGATAGAGGAAAAAGACAAAAACTGGATTTAAATATTAAATCAGGGTCATCCCTTATCTATGTATTTTAAATAATTCCCAATCTACCCCTCACTAATCAGATATAGTGATTAATTATAATTAGTAAATTCATAAGATTATTTGATAAATGATTAGTGTGAGGTGAGAGTAGAAGGAGGGAAAAAATTTGAGAGAAAACTTTTTTTGGTGAAAATGGTGGATGATTGTGAAGAGAGAATTGTTGTTGGAATCTTTAGCTCAAATACAACAAGGAGCATATCTTAAATCTTCAGCTAATGATAACCATTCACAATTAGAATTATATGATGAACCAACACCCTTAGATCGTGATTTTGTGAGCAAGAAGAATTTCGTGACGAACCAACCCAAGAAAGTAAACAAGCTCAACATATAATCACTCCCAATAATCAGGTAAAGGTGCCAATGTGTTGAAAATTTGATTTTTTTTTTTTGATTGAATCCACCATTGTTGCAGTTGAAATAGCTCGGTGTCGGCATGGACGTAGTATAAATACAATGCCGGCAGTGCTATTACCGGCATAATATTCATACTACGACCATGCCGACATTTAATATCACCCATTTTGAAATGCAAGCCGACATTGTATTCAACCAAAAACACGATGCCGGTACAAAAGTTACTTTTGACCTACCACCAAATATGCTTCCGACATAGTTCAATTCTAACATGACCATGTCGGTACCTCCAAAAAAACATACATGAAGCAGTGTCTTCCAAAGCTTAATATCGGCGTGGTTGATTAATTATCGAGGATGCCCGCACTTTGTACAGGCATGGAACCACGGGTAACGAGCATGCCGACACCTAGGTTTCCGGCGTTGATTTCAAATGAAATTTTAATGCCGGGAGCGTTTCAAATTTAGTCTTCAGTTTCGGTTCAGTTCGACCATGCTGGAACTTTGGTCGAGCACCGGCATAGTATTTAATTTTTTTGGAACTAATTTAAATTTCTTTTAATTCTTCTCTCAGATTGTGACATATACTGATCCAACAAATGCAAGACCGCTTGGTCGGGATACGTCGGAATACTATAAAATGCCACATGTATGTCACCAATGAATACTTTTGACTTAGTATCTTGAACTTTACAAATGGATTTCTTATAATGAACCTTATAATCTCCCATTGTTGTCTTTATGTAGGGAATAAAATCTAAAGAGGAAGCAATTGTTTGGGCTAAAGAGACGGCTCTTAAGCACATGTGTGTGTTGGTGAGGAATACCCAAGGTTCAAAGATTCGTTTTGAGATTGCTTGCGAGAGAAGTGGGGTATACAAGGAGAAGAATAGCCACAAGAGAAAGGGTTATGTATATCCAAAGAAGACTAATAGGGTATACAAGACTCGTACGAGGAAGGATAACTGCCTATTTAAGCTTGTATTCCATTTAAGAGACAAGGAATGGGATTGTGATGTGTGGTTCGACCGACATAACCACCAGGATCCAGAAGATTTTGTTGGTCACTCCCTAGTTGCGAAGCTAAAACCTCATGAATTTGAGGATGTAAAGAGAATGACCAAATCATGTGTCAAACCAAGAAAAATTCTCAGAGGCTTCAAAGAAAAGGATCGGAAGAACGTTTTTTCTCTAAGTACAATTTATAGAGCACAAGAAACTATTAGAAAGGTGGAATGGAAAGTAGGAGCGTTATGAAAGAATTTGAGAAGATAGCTTGGGATCACAACTACACTCGTATCATCAAAAAAGGTCCGGACAACAAGCCCCTTCAAATATTCATTTCGCATCCTTTGCTTGCACAATTGGCTCATACATGTTTTGATGTTCTTATGATGGATTGCACCTACAATACAAACAATACAATATGTCGTTGTTCAATATCGTGGGGCAAACATCGGAAAATGTATCATTTACATTGGCTTGGTGTTTAATGGAAAACGAGAAGGATTATAATTATAATTGGGCATTAATACAATTGAAATTATTCTTCCAGGAAAATCAACTTTCGAGGGTCATCATAACCGATAATGATGACGCATTGATGAATGTAATATCCGACGTCTTCCCGAATGCACAAAATTTCCTATGTACATATCATATAGGTCAAAATGCGATAAAACTTGACATGCTTTGTTTGAACCCACTAAGGCGGATACTATAAAAAGAGAGTGATTGTTCAATTAGAGGAAGACGTTCGCAAGAAGAAACTATCACCCGAAGAAGAAGAAGATGAAAGAGGAAAAATTAAAGAGCGAGTGGACAAAGAACACGATGAAAATCATAAAAAGTGGTTGGAACTTCTAAGAGAGTGGGAGAAAGTTTATTAGTCTCTTTTCGAGGATACGAACGAAAAGAATTTGAACATGTTTTTTGCCAATTGGAACGAAGTGTATCCAAGTGTCGTCTCGTATTGTTGGAAGCAATTCTTGGATAAGTACAAGGAAAAATTTGTGCGTGCATGGAAAAACCGGTATAGACATTACTGGAATGAAGCAAATAGTACAGCGGAGTCCACTCATGGGAGATTTATAGATCTCATCGAGTCTAACCAAGGAAACGTGGTTATGGTAATCGAGGCAATGGAGCAATACTTCAAGAGTGATATCGATAGGATCAAGAAGGCTTTTGAGAAAAGCTCGATGGAAAGGATGACTCAATATCTTCTGTATGGTAAGTTGCTACGAGGAATATAATTCAACGTGTCTCGGTGGGCAATAAAACATATGATGAGAGAAATGCAAAAGGAGATAAACTACGACAAACCTGGTGATGTGTCTATTTGTTCCGACATGTCTTCATTGGGACTTCCGTGTCGTCATATGCTTGTGAGGTATGAAGAAGTGATACCTATTGAGGTTATCGATCCGTTTTGGAGGCAACTATCTCTCCCCCTACGTAAACTCCCGGACAACCACCATGGGATACGAACGAAGCAAAGGAATTCTTCGAAGCTTACTTACGTGGCAACTCAGCTATCCGACAAGTCTTGTTGATCCAACTAAGGCTAATTACTCGCCCATTGACAACACAAAGTGAAGATCCAACAAAGGGAGATCCTCCCAGTAGACCACAAACCAAAACCTCAAGGAGAAAACAAAGGAAAGAATTAAAAGAAATGAGCCAACGTGAATGTGAACTCGAGGCAAGTAAGAAACGAGATCCAACCGCATGTGAGATTTCAGAAGCAAATTCATGGAAGCGATGATTCCAAACAAAAGGGTTAGGCCAAGGAAGGAACCGCTATCAAGTCAACAACAAACGGCATATTCCTTATCCATACCAAAAGTCGATGGAGCGGTGGTTGCAAAGAAAAGGGGAAGGACGACGAAGGTACCTACATCAAGTGACAAAGAACAACAAGGTGAGCGTTCCGAAGCCAAACCCATAGTTGATGAAGCGGCGGTTGCAAAGAAAGGGGAAGGACGACGAAGGTGTTAGAGCATTGCTCGGTCGAACTCGCATCCGTTGCTATCTCAAGCATGTTTGTCAATGTTAGTGATAAAAACTATATATCTTGATTTCTAGTTTACTTATGACTAAGTCTCGGTCTAGGATAGTTAGAAATAGTTGAGATCCAGACTCCATGGAGATTATCTTACGAAGACGAAGAACTACTCAAGGAACCAGTGGAACTTCATCCGACCAAAAGGTATGTGGAGACTTGAACTCATCTGTCACTCAAAAGTCTATCTACTCTATCTCCTACTCTTGAGACAAAATTCGTATAAGTATGATAGTTTTCATACATACACATTTGCTATTTCGAGACGAGTTTACTCGCCTATCTTTTTCTCGAAATATGTGTTGGTAAGCTTTTGCTTTAACCATTTTCATCTTTACCCGTGACGAAAGTCATGATGACGTTTCAATCTTGAAAATAGGTTTGATGACGATAGTCGATTCTTTATGTGTAACGACTATTATAACGTTATAAAAGAATGTTTCAATGATTGAAATGTGGAGTTGAGATTACGTAATCAACTATGGATATAAGCATATATAGTGTGTTCGCACATTAGTGTATAAATCCATGTGCCGGAAACCAAGTGCGTGCATTTGTGTGCATGCGGTATTGATAAAGGAGACAGGTTAGGTACGCGTACAGGCGGACGTTTTCATACCGAAATTTTCTGTTGTAGTTTGTGAAGTTTGCAAACTGAAAACCAGCCACCTTAGGTATGCGTACCCGTACGCGTACCCATATAAGTTTTCAAATCGAAAATTTCTGCTGATTTTCCAAACTCAAGTCCGGTAGTATGGTATATGTACCCGTACGCGTACTTAAGCTGGTTATATTTCTCAAATCGGTAGTTTCATGAACTTAAATAATAAATCAATAAGGAATGCTATCTTTGCAAACCATGGCTATATTGTTCATGAATTGATTCAAGTGAATCAAACCGATTTTGTTTCAATTGTGTCTATGTATAAAGATCTAAGCAATTGAACAACTCTTGAACTAGTTCTTATGAGTCATTTGAACTAGTTATGAGAAAGATGAATACGGTTAATATGAAAGTGCTCATATGGCTAACCTTTGGTTAACTATTTGTGAACCAACCCAATGTACATGTTTAGGTACGATTACTCAAACCTAAATGAATACATTTCATTTGTGTGTGAGACAAGCTAAGTTTTGATCTAACGGTTGAAAGATATTAGCTTGGATAAGTCAGGTTTTTCATCTAACGGTGAATATTGAATGCTTTGTTACCAAGGAAACTAAGATTGCAAACCCTGATTTGAAAACTATATAAGGGAGACGTCTAGCAACTGGAAAAACTAATCCCCACACCTCCTGTGTGATACTAGTTGGTTTTGCTAGAGTCGATTCTCCTTTAACCGTAGGTTTCTTCTCGAGATCCTGTCGGTTAACGACTTAAAGACTTCATTGGGATTGTGAAGCCAGACAAAACTACTTCTCTTGTAGTTGAGCGATCTGATCTTGCCATTTTCTATCGTACGATTTCAATTGAAATAATTGACTTGAGGTTATATCTCCGATAGGACAAGATAAAAAGAAATCACAAACATCTTCGTCTCATCGTTTGTGATTCCACAATATCTAGTTTCGCTACCATACGATTTAGATTATTATGAGGTGATTGATAATACTAGGCTGTTCTTCGGGAATATAAGTCTGATTTATCAATTGGTTCCTGTTCACCTTGATTTTTATCAAAAGACGCAACAAACTTGTAGGTTTATCTGTGAGAGACAAATATATATATTATCGTAGACTTTTCTGTGTGATACAGATTTGGTTATTAAAGTCTTCGAATTTGGGTCGTAGCAACTCTTGGTTGTGAGTGAGATTAGCTAAGGGAATCAAGTATGTAGTATCCTGCTGGGATCAGAGACGTAAGGAGGGAAACTGTACCTTGAATCAGTGTTATATTGATTAGGGTTCAACTACAGTCCAGACCGAAGTTAGTTTGTAGTAGGCTAGTGTCTGGAGCGGCTTAATACAGTGTGGTGTTCAATCTGGACTAGGTTCCGGGGTTTTTCTGCATTTGCGGTTTCCTCGTTAACAAAATTTCTGGTGTCTGTGTTATTTCTATTACGCATTATATTTTGTTATATAATTAAAATATCACAGGTTGTGCGTTGTATCGATCAATTGTGAAATCCAACCTTTGGTTGTTGATTGAAAATTGATTGATCCTTGGATATTGGTCTTTGGTACCATCCAAGTTTATTATCCTTGTATTTGATAAAGACTCGCAAATTCTTAGTTGCTTGAGTAAAGATCAAATCAAGTGAGAGAGATATTAACTCCTCGATATACTTTTCTCTAGATTGAGTCTGACTGTCTAGTTGATTCTTGATGAGTGCCAAATATTGTATATATTTGCACCTTTTTATTGGCATTTAACTCATCATTCATGCACTAACGCTCCATTTTATCCCATATTATGTGTTTTCGTTGTTTTCAAGAATAAATACTTTTCTCAATTAATTTTGCATTTTTAGGTATTAAATAAAGCCTGGTTAACTCACGGAGCAAAAAGAGCAAAGAAACGGCAAATACTCCCGCAGAAAGGCAGTGAAGATTGATGTTTGCAAGAGCCGGATCAATTAAAAGTGGGCTTGAAGAGGAATAATTGTTCTTAAAGAAGATATGGGCTTGGCATACCCAAGGCCCAAAACCCTTACCCAAATCCATTTCCATTATCCATACCCATTTCCATGAGAGCCGTCAGATTGGATCCATCTCATCATCCAACGGCCACCTCATCATTGTGCATCAAAATCCGAAGCTCCTGTCAAACACCATAGTACCTAACTCCATCTGAAGCCGTCTATTTTGTTGTATCTCATAATCCAACGGTCGCTACATACCTCTCCATCGTAGCCATTCGATTCAATCTATATGGGATCATCCAACGCTCTTTACTCGCTGTGCATCAAATTTCGCTATTCCCGCTCAACACCCAAACGCCAAAAACCTACACCACAAACCAAACAACCCCTAACCCATTCTTCATCGACCTCTGCTCCTCTTCTCCCCAAATTCCTCTCTTCCCTATCACCTGCAACTTCCGCCACCACCATCTCTTGCCATCACTGCCACCACCAGACCTCGAACCACACCACCACCACAACCACCCGACAACTCCACCATCTCTCTACCTAGCCTAGGTGTTTCATCAAATTCACATCCCACTGACCTAGGGTGTGGAGTTGATGAGACGACTCGAGCTAGGGTTCGCAGTTCACAAAGAAGAGCAGCAAAAGCAGCAGAACAAGTGGGAAGAACAGAAGAAGGTATGGGTCGAGGTGAAATCGCAAGTGGGTACGTCAAATTGAAAATCCCCAAATCAAATTTTAGGTTTTCAAAAATTAGGGTTTAGAAATTTGGGGATTCTGCACTATAAATAGAACACGGTGTTTGTAATGTTAGGGGTATGCCCGGATTAGCCGGTGCACCAAGCTGTAGTAGTATATTGTGTTCATCATGTTCTAATTACTTTTGCTAGGGTTGAGATGAAACCATTAATTTACTGCTAAGTTTGATTCATGTTTCTGATATTGTCCTTGTTGTGCTTTACTTGTTTAGGATAAATATAATCTGATCTCTTCATCATTTTACTTTCACAGTGTATATCATGCATCCATTGTAGTTAGAATACTTCTGTGATGAATGTGTTGCAATTCATGCTTCATTGTCTGTTATTGATCCCTTGACTAATTGTGCCCTGAAAAGACAGTTAGTGCTTTGGAAAGATACCCTAATTGCGATTAGAATATCCATCTTAGGAAAGGTTTAATTATCTAAGTTATCAAATTGATCTGTTATTAGTTGTACTGTGAGAAGACAACTAATACTAGGGATTAGTTAGTTGGCTTAGTTGATATTAATCCATCCATTGAGACCCTGGATAAATGGCAGACTTGCATCTTGTCCGGTGTCCATAAAAAGGGACAAGAACATTATTGAAACTGGACTGACTTAGCTGAGATTAGGTGGTGGATTCGACTGCCCTAGGGCCCTTTAATATGCATTCTTGTTTTCTATTTTGTGTTACATAACCAACATCTAGCCGTATCGGCAAACAAAATCCCCTATTTGTGTTACTTCTTGTTCTGAAATCAGTTGTAGTGAGACCATAGTTTCCAAGCTACACCCACCTTGTCCATGTGGATCGACCTATGCTTGACCTGTGTTACATTGTGACACTGTGCACTTGCAGTTAGACATAGTCGTAGGTACTCTTTCAAGTCCTACCAAGTTTTTGGCGCCGCTGCCGGGGACTTGGCTGCTGTGTAGTTGAACTGTTGTCCTAACTGTTTTCTGGGCTAATTTCTGTTATAGCTGTGTAGTTTTGTTGTGCATCTTAGTCCCTGTATCTTAGTTCTTGTGCATCTTAGTTCCTGCATCTTGCTGTGCATCTTAGTCTCACTTGGCATAACTTAGTTCTGTAAGCATTTAGCTCACTTGTTGTGCATTTAGTGTAAGCATACTTGTTGTTCTTCTTACTTGTTGTGCATTTAGTGTAAGCTCACTTGCTGTCTTGTTCTTTGCATCTTTTAGCTTAGTGTTATTCTTGCATCTTTTAACTAAGTGTTGTTCCTAATTCTTGCATATTCATCTTACTTGCATCATCTTTGCTGTTCTGCATACTAACTTGTCTGCATATTGTTTTGCATTAACATGTTCATCTTAGCTTGTTCATCTTCATTGCTTTTCTGAGCTAGTTCTTAGCTAGTTCTTGCTGTGTAACTGCATCTTAGTGTAACTTGCATATCTTGCATAGCATATGTAGCTTAAACCCACGTAGTAGCTGTAACTTTTCTGATAAGCATCTTAGTGTAGTAGTTTTCTGTAGCTTTGTAAGCATCTTAGTGTAATTTTGCTTGTTTCTTTTTCCTACACACAACTGAACTTCCCTATGTGAAGGTTATGACAAGCTTCTTTGATCCACTAGGTACCTGTGGTGCTGTTGAGGAAGAAGCTTGTGCTGCTGTGCTGCTGCTTGTTACTGCTGCCAGCTGCTGCTGTTGAGTGTTGTGTAGCCCGGATGCTGCTGTGGCTCTTGCTGCTGTTGAGTTGCTGCTGAACAGGCCTGCAACATTGTTGTTGCCAAGGC
Organism: Papaver somniferum; assembly: GCF_003573695.1. Lineage (NCBI taxonomy): Eukaryota > Viridiplantae > Streptophyta > Magnoliopsida > Ranunculales > Papaveraceae > Papaver > Papaver somniferum. The sequence continues at coordinate 28,596,751 of NC_039361.1, read as the reverse complement.
TGGGAGAAAAGGGAAAGGAGCAGGAGCTTGTGAACTGTGAGTTGCTGCTACAGCAACCAAAGCATACAACCCAGTTTATTGGGTTTGGTGTTACAAGCTGTTGCTGGGCTGCTGTTGGAAGAGCTAAGAAGAAGTGAGCTAGCTAGTTCTGTTGTTGGGTTGTGCTGTAAAGATTAAAATCAAAGCCCAACTGGGCTTGTGCAACAAAAAAGGGATAAAAAGCCCAACTGGGCTTCCCTCCAAAAATCAGGTAAGCCTAAACCCAGTAGGAAAGCCCAATTGTCTGTTGGGTTTATATTTTTGAATTCTGGGCTTGTAATATTAAACATAACAGTTGGGCTTGTATTTTCTTTGGGCTTGTAACTTTGATTATTTGTGGGCTTGTAAAAACTTTTGTTTCAAAACTTGAGTAGTTTTTAAAGCCCCAAATGGGCTTCACTTCACAAACTTTTTAAAACCCACTTCTCAAAACCCAACAGTGGGCTTCAAAACCAGGGCTTCCTTCCAACTCCCAACAGTGGGCTTCAAAGTACAAACTTTTAAAGACCCAATAGTTCAAAGTTTTCAAAAAAGCTTTTGGGCTTCTTTTCAAAACCAAAAGTGGGCCTTGCTCAAATTTCTCCCATTTTGAAACCAAAAGTTTCAAAACCCAACAAAACCAAAAATTTCTCCCATATTCAAACCAAAATTTAAACCAAAGCTTTGCTCCACCAATGTGGGCTTGCTCCCAATTTTAAAACCAAATTTTCTCCCAATAACCAAAATTTTTCTCCCACATTCAAACCAAATTTTCTTTTCAAAACCCAACAAATCCAAAAATTTTCAAAACCCATCAAAACCAAATTTTTCTGAAAACAATGGGCGAGTATGTGAATAAACCCCGTAGTCTCCATGAATACATGTACTCTAACAGAATAAGTCAGTTATCATGTATCGTCTTACCCCAGACTGATGGCCCATTTGAACTAAACGCAAGCATGATACAAATACTTCCTATATTTCGAGGGTTCGATTCTGAGAATCCCTATAATCATGTAAGAGAGTTTGAACAAATTTTCCGGGCTATACAACCTGACTATATGTCTGAAGACTCTTTGAAATTGCGTTTGTTTACATTTTCTTTAAAGGAAAGGGCTAAAACATGGTTTTACAGTCTGAGACCGCAGTCAATCACCACTTGGGACCGACTCACAAATCAATTTGTCAAAAAGTTCTTTCCGCATCATATGACCATCTCTATTCGTCAAAGTATTAATTGTTTTGTCCAGTTAGATGGAGAGACACTTTTTCATTATTTTGAACGGTTTAATGATTTGTTGTTTGAGTGTCCTCACCATGGCCTTGAGAAGTGGAGACTGGTCACCATTCTTTATGAGGGACTAGACTTTAAGTCTCGAGCCTTGGTTGAATCTATGTGTAACGAAGAGTTCATTGATAAAACTGTGGACGATGCATGGTCATTTCTAGCTGAAGTTGCAGAGAAAACCCATCAGTGAGAAACCTATAGGGAAACTAGGACCATGCCACATGATATGGGTAATCACCATGAGTCAGATGTTGATTTTCCCAATGAGCTTAATTCTGGATATAGTGTTTCATACCCTATTGCTGAAAATGTCAATCCATATTCACCTATTTTAGAGGCAAATGTATGGACGAAAAACACTAATGGTTTTGACAAAGTAGGATTTTCATATATTTGTGATGATGATGATGATGATGTTATGTTAGAAGAACATGTCTATTCTGAAAAAATGTTATGGAACCTTTGGGTTCAAATGCATTAGGCTTTTCTACCCCGACCTTCATGAATGATGTTTCTTCTAGTATTCCATATACATGTGATGAGGCTACTGATTTAGATATTATGCAGTTATCCTGTGAAGAGCATGACTTAGGTAATGTTGAATCTTATGTTGACACTAATGATCCTATGCATGAAAATATAGTTGATGTGTCTGATTTCATACTTAAGACACAATATATTGCTTCTTTTGATGCTGATTTGGATATTTCAGATAACCATGATTCTGAATTTGGACTTGTGCAATTGTTTTGTGATGATAAGCATGCTACACAACTTGATTATGACTTAGAAAATGCTGATGTGACTGATAATATTGGTACTATTGATCTCATGCATGTGAGAAACTTAGATGTCACCTTCCTACTTAAGTCACAATCTGATAGCCTTCCACCCGACCTAGATTTGGTTTGTAACAATATTGTAAAACCAACTTTTCTGAGAATACCTAATCTAGGCCTGAAACTGTGTGCCTCCCAAGTCCTCTTGGACTATTTTGCATCTAAATACAATACCTTTAAGGAGCCACGGTTGGAATATGCATGTTTTCCCGTCCCTAGAAAAGTCCATTTCGAGTTAGACCTTGTGCATGATGAACCCCCAAAACTGCGAGATTTTGTATCCAATAGTATATCTAGTGTAAAATCCAGGTTTAGGGGTAGCTCATTTGGTTTTTCACTCTCACTCGCATTTCAGTCCAACTATAGTTGTTTGAAACTGTCTATGTTTCAACACTTTGTCTTTTGGGTTGATCCTCAACTCTTTAGACTGTATGTATATAGTGAATTGTTTGTATATAATCTGGTAGGTAATGTTTAGTGGAATCATATGTTTCTTGTATATATTGTGCTAACCCAATGTGAATTCAGTTGAGTTACTGTTGGGTTTTTCCTTGAATAATGGAGTTCAAAACTTGCTTTCGCCAATATCCGGTAATCTCTTTCCTTTTTCTACACTTAGCATCGTTCTCATGGTATGTGTAATAATCATGTTTATCTTTTGAAACATTGAGGACAATGTTTAGTTTAGGTTTGGGGGTAAAAAAGTAGATACTTTGATAACATGCTATAATTGAAAACAGAACTCTTTCTTTTTGAAAAAAAAAATGAAAAAATGAAAATGAAAAATTAAAAAAATTTGAAAAAAACATAAAAATGGAGCTCATTTACCTTGAAATGTTGACTCTTGTGCATGTATGTAAACATAAGGATTCTTAGTCTAGATATTTAGGCACCCTGATTCTAGCACAATTCACATTGTGATAAGAAACTTGCACGCACACGATCTACCAATACATGTATAGCCTCATCCTTGAGGTGTTCTATCGGAAGTCATGATTGCCAATCACTTTAGAATACTGAACGAAACTTGACTAGCTTGTTCTTTGGTTGGTTGGGATAGAAGGTGGAGGTTACATTAAGAAAGACAACCATCAAATTTAACTGGGTGCATCAAAAAGGACTACCTCTTGCAAAGTGTCATGTAATTTTTTGTTTCTTTTTGCTTATGTATCAAAAGAGTTACCATGTTGTAAATAAATTTTTTTCAAAAAAAAAAAAAAAAATCAAGTATTTATCAATTCCATCCTCTCTTGTTCCAAAAATAAGAGAGAGTAGTCAATGTAAATAAGAGTCATGTAAAGAGTCATCTTTTGTATTTTTGTGTTATAAGCAAGGAAGGGTGTATTCCATTGATGTACAACGCGAGTAATTGTGAAATACCTCCAACTCATTCATAATTCTCGTAAAGTCCGGACAGCTAGCTAGATTTCGACCTCGGTTCTTAGCCTGAGAAACTATCTCTTGGTGATTAGTAGTCATAACATCCGATCTTTCTTTACACATGTGTAGATACACTTTACACTCTTATCACATGTCTTTATTTGTTATCAGTGCTAGGATTGTGCCTTTGATAGCTAGATTGACATCTCCATTTTGTTGTGAGCTTCTACTGTCTTGCACATGTCACATTTCATGGAATCTGAGATTATATTTTGTCCTAGAACTTTGTAGGTACGTCCTAAGAAAACCTTCACGAGACTTCAACTCGTCCACTAGGGACACTTAGTGGTTTAAAAGGCTTATTGCATTCGCTAAATGCAATCGAGAGACCAGCGACAGTGGTATAGGTAGGATTTCCTTAGTTTTGTTTTACTTGAGGACAAGTAAAATTCAGGTTTGGGGGTATTTGATGAGTGCCAAATATTGTATATATTTGCACCTTTTTATTGGCATTTAACTCATCATTCGTGCATTAACGCTCCATTTTATCCCATATTCTGTGTTTTCGTTGTTTTCAAGAATAAATACTTTTCTCAATTAATTTTGCATTTTTAGGTACTAAATAAAGCCTGGTTAACTCACGGAGCGAAAAGAGCAAAGAAACGGCAAAGACTCCCGCAGAAAGGCAGCGAAGATTGATGTTTGCAAGAGCCGGATCAATTAAAAGTGGGCTTGAAGAGGAATAATTGTTCTTAAAGAAGATATGGCCTTGGCATACCCAAGGCCCAAAACCCTTACCCAAATCCATTTCCATTATCCATACCCATTTCCATGAGAGATGTCAGATTGGATCCATCTCATCATCCAACGGCCACCTCATCATTGTGCATCAAAATCCGAAGCTCATGTCAAACACCATAGTACCTAACTCCATCTGAAGCCGTCTGTTTTGTTGTATCTCAAAATCCGACGGTAGCTACATACCTCTCCATCGTAGCCGTTCGATTCAATCTATATGGGATCATCCAACGCTCTTTACTCGCTGTGCATCAAAGTTCGCTACTCCCGCTCAACACCCAAACTCCAAACACCTACACCACAAACCAAACAGCCCCTAACCCATTCTTCATCGACCTCTTCTCCTCTTCTCCCCAAATTCCTCTCTTCCCTATCACCTGCAACTTCCGCCACCACCATCTCCTGCCATCACTGCCACCACCAGACCTCGAACCACACCACCACCACAACCACCCGACAACTCCACCATCTCTCTACCTAGCCTAGGTGTTTCATCAAATTCACATCCCACTGACCTAGGGTGTGGAGTTGATGAGACGACTCGAGCAAGGGTTCACAGTTCACAAAGAAGAGCAGCAAAAGCAGCAGAACAAGTGGGAAGAACAGAAGAAGGTATGGGTCGAGGTGAAATCGCAAGTGGGTACGTCAAACTGAAAATCCCCAAATCAAATTTTAGGTTTTCAAAATTTAGGGTTTAGAAATTTGGGGATTCTGCACTATAAATAGAACACGGTGTTTGTAATGTTAGGGGTATGCCCGGATTAGCTGGTGCACCAAGCTGTAGTAGTATATTGTGTTCATCATGTTCTAATTACTTTTGCTAGGGTTGAGATGAAACCATTAATTTACTGCTAAGTTTGATTCATGTTTCTGATATTGTTCTTGTTGTGCTTTACTTGTTTAGGATAAATATAATCTGAGCTCTTCATCATTTTACTTTCACAGTGTATGTCATGCATCCATTGTAGTTAGAATACTTATGTGATAAATGTGCTGCAATTCATGCTTCATTGTCTGTTATTGATCCCTTGACTAATTGTGCCCTGAAAAGACAGTTAGTGCTTTGGAAAGATACCCTAATTGCGATTAGAATATCCATCTTAGGAAAGGTTTAATTATCTAAGTTATCAAATTGATCTGTGATTAGTCGTACAGTGAGAAGACAGCTAATACTAGGGATTAGTTAGTTGGCTTAGTTGATATTAATCCATCCATTGAGACCCTGGATACACGGCAGACTTGCATCTTGTCCGGTGTCCATAAAAAGGGACAAGAACATTATTGAAACCGGACTGACTTAGCTGAGATTAGGTGGTGGATTCGACTGACCTAGTGCCCTTTAATATGCATTCTTGTTTTCTATTTTGTGTTACATAACCAACATCTAGCCGTATCGGCAAACAAAATCCCCTATTTGTGTTACTTCTTGTTCTGAAATCAGTTGTAGTGAGACCATAGTTTCCAAGCTACACCCACCTTGTCCCTGTGGATCGACCTGTGCTTGCCCTGTGTTACATTGTGACACTGTGCACTTGCAGTTGGACATAGTCGTAGGTATTCTTTCAAGTCCTACCAATTCTCTAGAAAGTATATTGGAGTTAGTGCATACAAATTGCTAATCGAAATATTGGGTGTGGTTGTTTGAACCCCGCTTTTTCAGAAGGTACCCTATATCAAGTGACAAAAAACAACAAGGTGAGCATTCCGAAGCCAAACCCATAGTTGATTGAGCGGCGGTTGCAAAGAAAAGGGGAAGGCCGACGAAGGTACCTACATCAAGTGACAAAGAACAACAAGGTGAGCATTCTGAAGCCACACCCATAGTTGATGGAACGGTGGTTGCAAAGAAAAGGGGAAGGCCGAAGAAGGTACCTACATCAAGTGACAAAGAACAACAAGGTGTCATTCCGAATACACACCCATAGTTGATGGAGCGACGGTTGCAAAGAAAAGGGGATGGCCGACGAAGGTACCTACATCAAATGACAAAGAACAACAAGGTGAGCATTCCGTAGCCACACACATAATTGATGGAACGGATGCAAAGAAAAGACAAAGGCCGACGAAGGTACCTACATCAAGTCAAGCACATCAATGTGAAAATTCCGAAGTCATACCAAAGATAAGTGATAGCAAAGGTAAGCGACCCATGTCTAGACAACAACAACACGATGGTGACAACTCCGTAGACATGACCAAAGTTGATGTAGTTTCGGTTCTAAGGCGAAGGGGTAGGCCAAGGAACTACGCACTCCCATCACATATTGTATCCATTGATAGTCTAGAGTTTGCAGAGGATGGATTGGAGATTTTAAAGCTACAATATGGTAATATGAAGATGTATAAGGATCCGAAAACAGGTAGGACCATTAGAAGTTACCATTGTAGGATCAGAATCTCGCAGCAATAATGCCTCAGCGAAATTATTAACAACACAACACACCAGTGTCGCAGAACAACTTCAGAAATGAAATAATAAACGTCGTTAGCTAAATCATGAGAAAAATGTGATGGTCCTGCGAAAATTAGGGAGTTTGTGAGATTAACATTTGTAAGGTTGCGAGAATGTCACAAACCATATCCGAAAATAAAGGAAAAGTTAGCTGTCATCCACTATGTAATTCCCTATAAATATCCGTTCAATTGTAAAGTAAAAGAGGGAGATCTTTTCTGAGTGAGAAACAAGTAAATAGGAGAGAAAAAATCTAGAGCAGTGGTTATTCTTGATTCCTCTATTTTTTCTTGTAAGATTATTCAAAGATTCATCAATAAAATTAAGATTGTTAATCTAAAATGAGTTGAATGTTAATGAAATCTTGTGAGGGGTGTAGTGTAGGATTTCCTGCAACTACATAATGGCGCTAGAAACAGGGAGATTGAAGATTATTTTCTAGAAAAAATTGAAGATTAATATTGAGATTTGTGAAGATTTGGAGTATTGGTTAAGAATTTTACATAATCTCTTGCAATTCATTAATATTGAAGAAATGGCTAGAAGAAGAAATACATCAGAACAACCAACTACTGTTAGAAGAAGCAAGAGAATTGCTGGAAGGGAAAGAAGTGAAATGGGAGAATCTACTAGAATGAGAAATAATGGAGAAAATCAAATTCAACCACCAGTTCAACAAACACTAGTACAAGGAAGGAATAGATTATGATAGGGTGAGTATACACACTTGGCAATCAAATTCAGCAGAAGAAGTAGAAGAAGAGCAGCAAACCAGAAACCATAGACAGGTAGAGAGAAATCAAGAAGAGATGAAGGAATAATTCATGGAGATGAGGAAATTGGAGCGTTAGAAACGTTGAGACGAAGAATACATGAAGAAAGAAGAGCTGAGGCAGAAAACGTGCAAATCTAACAAGGCAAAATCACGAATTGAGGATGGAAAATATGAGACTACAGAGTAGAAGATCGAGAAGTATACAAAATCATATTCAAGATCGACTAGAAGAGAGATGAGGCGAAACTCACCACACAATTAATGCTGGAAATAATATTCGAAAGAAATATCAAATCCTAATGAAGAACATCGCGAAAATAGAGAAAGGACTGATGATCGTTACGTTCCACAAAATGAAACTTTTGATGATAGGCAAAATGATAGAAATCAAGAGAATGGACAACGTCAGGGACGAAATAAATCAAGATGGCGAAGGGAATCGAGAGGAAGGAAGGAGAATTTTACATGAGAGAGAAGCTCAAAGAAATCAACAAACGATTGAAGAAGAAATTGAAAGACATTATGCTGAACAAGCACGTTTAATTTGCGAACGTGAAAGATTGAGAGCGGAAATGGAAGAACAAGAGCTTCAGGAGACAATTCGCCAGAACAATCACGACAATCGAGAAAGAAGGCGTACACAAAACCGGAATAACGGTAATATCAATGAAGAGTATGATAGAGTACAGAGGATGGCTGAAAGACAGCGAATGGAATTGATAAGAAATGAACAAAATCATGGAGGGGAAAATGAGAGACATCATCATATGCGAATTCAAGATAGAGATGAGGAAGAGAATCGCAGAAGAAGACGAGATGAGGATGATGAAGAAGAAATGCAAAATTTCGCGAGAGAAGAAAGACATGAACAGAAGAAGGGAGGCGAAATTAAAAAGACCAATGGATCAAAATTCAGGTGTAAATAAACAAATCTTAAAAGAATTAGAAGAAATGAGAATGCTAAAGAGGAGAAGTAGGCAGAAGACAATTAGATGAAGCTATAGAAGAAGCTGCGAAAACTCCATTTACAAGGGAAGTACAACTAGGAGGAATACCTCCGAAATGCAATTTGCCCGCATTAACCAGCATTTTTGATGGAACAACTTGTGCAATTCAACACATTAAAGCCTACGTGAGGTGCATGTTGCAATGGGAAAATCATGATGCGTATTATGCAAGTATTTTGCATCCAGCTTAACAGGGGAGGCGTTAAAATGGTTCGAAGGTCTACCAAAGAATACAATAACATCCTTCAATCATTTGCAGACTACATTCCTGGGGGCATATATAAGTAATAATTCTTCGCGACCTGGTATTGAAGACGTGTTTGGATTAAAACAAAGGATTGGCGAAAGTTTGAAGCACCTAACTAAAAATGGAGGACTATGTGTAGCGAAATGGCTGGCCGTGTGGATGAGAGATATCTTATCTTATCATTTATCAATGCTATGTTTGCAACCAACTATTGTATATCCAAATTTTCAGAGTCAAGAATACATCACAATGACTGAATTGCGAGAACTTCAGGAAGAATATATTGCTCTAGAGGAAAGGCAAAATGAAATGGAATCATACCCAGTTGCGAACACCAGTTCACAAACAGCGAATGCAAGCTTATTACCCAAACTAATAAACACAGTGGCGAGCACTTCGCAAGTACAACAAGAAAGGTGACGGGCAACAATCAACAGAAACTGGTGGCTATGGGAAGCCGAGATCAAGAGGAGTATGAAAGAGAAAGAAATTTCTACAATCGTGGTGGAAATAACAAATTCAAAGACTCGATCAGCCGCAAGAAACTTATGGAGGTCAAAGACAAAACTAATAGAGGACAAGGAGGTCACAAGGTAGTATGGGAAGAAATCAAGATGCCACCTCTAAATGCAAGTGTGGAGAAAATATGGGAAGCTATAATTTTGATGGAGAATATACCAACACCATGGAACATGGGAACGGAACCACCTCCAAACCACAGAAGTCATGAGTTTGTTCTTATCATCATTTTCATGGACATACTACAAATGATTGCAGAAATGTAAAAAGAATTATTCTGAGAATGATAGATCAAGGAAAACTAAACCACTTTTTGGTAGGGCACCCACAATCTCAACCATTCCACCACCACCAGAGCATCACAAAAGTAAACACGATGAAAAAGAAGGAAACATTCTTCATAGAAGTTGGTGCAAAAGCAAAAATCTATTCTGTCACTCTATCGTACATTCATACAAGACAATTGAAGATTTTCATGACAATGTTTTGAGTAGAGTGTTCGCAAGAGATAATGATGGAAGAGAAATTATGAATATTGCGAAAATCTCGCCACTAGAGGAATGGCAGAAACAGATATTTCTTTTACCGCAGAAGAAATCCCCGAAGGTGAGAGGTACATGATAATCCATGTGGTAAAATTAGAAATTAATCCAAAACCGAAAGAAGATGAGGATGATGAAGCTGAAGATTCATGGGCAATTAATAGGATTCTAATCGATACTGGAAGCTCTGTGAACATCTTATTTTATCATACTTATAAAACTATGGGAGGAAGAGATGATGATCTTATACCATCAACATATAAGATATATGGTTTTAATGGTACTGCCAACAAGCCTAAAGGGGAGGTTACTATGCGAATTCCATTGAAGGGAATATCTTCTGAAATCCTATTCTGTGTCGTTGACGTAGAATCACCCTACAATGCATTAATTGGTCGACCTTGGCTACATGGGATTCTAGGTGTAGCTTCAACTTTCCACCAGTGCATCAAATTCCCTCACCCCAGCGGTGTAGGAATCATAAAGGGAGATTGGGTTGAAGGAAAGAGGTGTTACGAAACTGAGGTAGAATCCTGCGAAGGAAGAGCAAACAAGAAGGAAAGTTGGCGACACAAAATCAAAGAGACACAAAGAAGTGAGAGGTTGATGGTGGATGCAATCGAACGAAAAGAAGAAGAATGTTGCGAAACTAATGCTAGCTCAGAATAAAAAATGGTGAACATACCACTACCAAGGAAGCAGTAGCAGAAAATAACAAAGAAGCAGAATGGCAAAGGTAATAAAAATAAGAATGTATGAATGATTGATTTGTTGCGACACTCTCGCAAAATAAAATTCTCAAAAATACATTTTATTGAATGACAAAATTGAGATTGCGAAATGCAAATACGATATGATGATGTGCGAGAATCTCGCAGAGATAATGAATTCTACAAAAGACAATCAGAGAACAATGACAAAAGAGAAAGGGGCGAACCTTTATGGCGTACACCCTAGTTCGCGAATACAATTTCGCAAGAGGCAAATGTAAGACCTAAAGTACGTCATATAAGGGGGTACCTGTTGCATGGCTCAGGGAAAGGCTACACCGCCACCGGAACCTGAGTCATGGAGATTTGGGGTCAATAAAGCCCATCCGGGAGAGGCACCTTGGATTCTCAGCTTAAGCATATGACTTAGGTTGGGCGACTAAGGTAATAAGGACTCTCCCAAGGAGTGCAGAATCTGACAAGGCGCCGAGGTACACGGTTGAGTCAAGAGTGCCAGGGGCGTCTGGAGCGTACCTTGCCATTCTTGACAAGTCTTGGCTTATACTGCACTCGGCCCGAAGAAAACCCCACTTAGGGTGCAGTCTCGTAACCATAAACCCTATAGGTAAAAGGGATAAGAGGCTGCGAAAACAACTGGTTGTTGTTAAGACCGGATGGGAGGAGCCAACCTTGTATGGTAGAGTACGCCTCCTTGAAGGGGCAACCAGGGGGAAGATAAGGGCGGCACCCTCCATTAGGGAGCTGATAAGTGTCTTAAGACGCAAATGTCATGAGGCTTTTTACTCGCAAGGGTATTAAGGCTTGTCATATTTGTGCGACAATCCTGAAGAGGAAATAATACAAAAGAAAAAGATAAGACGAGATCAATGGGTTTTCGCATGAAAGTGCGAAGACGTCCTGCGATTTCGTCGCAAGACGGCAATGTAATGGGGCTTTATTTTCGCAAGAATATTTAGGCCTGTCATATTGTCGCAACATTCCTGAAGAGGCCATAATACAAAAGAAAAAGTTAAGGCAAGATCAATGGGTTTTTGCATGAAAGTGCAAGGACGTCCTGCGATTTTGTCGCAATGACAAGAGGTGGCATAATAAGACCTTTAACTAGGAAGGCAAAATAAGACCACACAGGAATGAGATTTTGAAAAGAATCAAAATTCACTTCGCATATAATTGCGAAATTATACATAAACAACTGCGAAGTTGAGGCACAAAATAAGAAAAATCTGCAAAATCTCTCATTTGGATACAAATAACAGAGGCAAGTATGGGAATGAATGAAATTAGAAAATGTTATTTGTCTCCATATGATAGATTTACGCAAAAATTCAAAAATTAATGATTATATTGATTAACCATATTGCAAGGAAGAATTGTTTTAATGAATGCAGGTCAAAATGAAAGAAACTCATATATTAAGGAATATGGGGAACCAAAAGAATTCGCAAATATACAGAAAGGAGGAATAAATGTACAAGTATTACAGAAGATCAAAGAAAGAAACAAAGACTACTTATTAGTTGATCCTTCATCATCTTCATCATACTTGTTCCCTTCTTCGTCTGCATCAGAACATTTATCTCCATCAGAACCTTCATCACCATCAGATTCTTCATCATCAGCTTCGCTATAAGAGATGGTCAGACTAGGAATGTTCTTTGGGATCTCCTCCAAGAGACAAGGATAATCAGAGTGAGGAATACTATGGTCATCACAAAACATTTGAATAGTTTGATTGCGAAAATGCAGAGCGTCGTTCTTAAAGTTCGCAACAGTGATCTTGATTTGATTCTTTAATCTAGAATACTTGTCGTTGCGAGAAGAAAGATTCTTTGCGAGTTCCTCTTTTTCAACTTCAAGTTCCTCAATTCTTTCGCTATATGTACTTTCATAACCTGGGAGCAAAAGGCAATCAATTAATAACTTGATGAAGATTCATAAGAAACAAAAGATTAGTGAAGAAGAACAGTTGATAACCTTCTCTGTCAGAAATCATATCTCTAATCAAGGATGTATGCTCAACTTGGAAACTAACATTTACACCTAAATCTTTTCTGGGATCGTCTAAGATTTTCGCAGACAAGCGAATTCATCTTCATTATTTATAAGGAGACACAAACGAATTTGGTTTTCTCTCTCGTTAATCACGGCATTTTGGCGGTTAGATTCATCCCATTCAAGTTGAACTTCAAGAAGAATTTCTTGGAATTTCGCCAAAGTCTCAGCACCTTGGTTAGAAATGCGATCCTTATCATCTATGAGACCGCTAATTTTGGTTCTTAGCTCATTGATTTTCTCTTTACAATTAAGAAAGAAGCGCTTAAATTGGTTGGCTAAGCCTAAACTAGATCTATGGTCAATCTCTAAGAGGCGAAATTTGGATCTCAGTTCATTCAGAGAAAGGGATGAAATTTTATCATTTGAGAAACTATTTAAAGATTTATTAAGACGCTCAAGAAGAGTATCATTATCCAAGGCATTAGGAAATGAACGAAGAACGGTAGCTTCATCAGAAAGACCATAAATGTCTGCAAAAAAGATCAATCAAATAAGATAAAACAACATGATGAATGAATAAAGAAAAAAGAGAAAAGTAACATACCATAGAGTTGATTATTAGCTTGCTGAAGACTAGAGATTTTATTCTTGTACGAAGAAGAATCAATTTCTAGTTGTTTGTTCTTCTCTCGAAGACCTTTGACTTCAATTTCCAGTTCCTCATTCTTTGTACGAAATTGAAGATTCTTCTTTTCAAGAATTTCGCGTCTCCTCTCCAGATCTGAGGCAACATCGAAAGAAGCTTTTTCAGCCTGCGAGAAAAGGTAAAAAGTATTAAAATAGAAAGAGATTTTGAGTTACAATAATGAAGAAGTAAAAATATGAAAGCATACCAGACTATTAAGAGAATGCAGGAAGTTGGGAGTCACCGATCTAGAAACTCCGCGAAGAGAACTATCACCATCCAATAAAGGAACATCACAAATAGTGGCGAGAGCTTGCAGGTATTAGCGAGTTGTCTATCTCTCATTCCTTGCCAAGAATC